>NC_081388.1:22433461-22568461 GCF_030684315.1 Stegostoma tigrinum
TTACTGGGATTCGTGATGCTAAGGCCAGCAGGCAAGAGCATCAGGAATAAATGTGATGGGTGGAGTCAGTCCTGGGTCGATGAAGGGTTCAAGATGGAGGCGGATGTAGGGTCTCCCCTTGGGCTGGGGAGTTGGGGGGGGGGGGTGGTTTGGGCCCGTGATTTCTGGCACTGGATCAAAGTGCATGGTGGGCTAGGCTTGAGGGGCTGAATGGTTTTACATGTCACATGATGGTGACTTGCAGGAGAGGCCGAAGGAACCTCATGGCCCAATAATTCAACACGTATTTGGTCAGGAGGGAGAGAGGGCCGTGACGTGATGGAATTGTCAATGGACCAGTGTTCCTGAAGCTCATGCTAATGTTCATGGCTCACGGGTTCAAAATCGCACCACAGCAGAGAGTCAAAACATTGTTCAGTCCAACGTGTCCATGCCAAGCAGATATCCTAGATAAATCTGGACCCATTTGCCAGTATTTGGCCCATATCCCTCTAAACCCTTCCTATTCATGTACCCATCCAGATGCCTATTAAATACTGTAACTGTACCAGCCTCCACCACTTCCTCTGGCAGCTCATTCCATACACGCACCACCCTCCGTGAGAAGAAGTTGCTTGTTGGGTCCCTTTTTAAAATCTTTCCTCTCTCAGCTGAAATCTATGCCCTCGAACTTTGGACTCCCCCCACTCTGGGATAAGGACGTTGTCTATTAACGCTGTCCATGCCCTTCATGAAGTTTATAAACATGGCCCTCCCAACACCTATACCCAATGCACTGACCAATACAGGCCAGCATACCAAACACCTTCTCCACTATCCTGTCTACCTGGTACTCCACTTTCAAGGAACTATGAACCTGCACTTTGTGCTCTCTTTGTTCAGCAACACCGTCCAGGACCTGACCATTAAGTGTCTGAGTCCTGCCCTGACTTGCCTTACCAAAATGCTGCACCTCACACTTATCTGAATTAAACTCCATCCGCCAGTCCTCAGCCCATTGGCCCATTTGATCGAGGTCCTGTTGTACTCTGAGATAACCTCCTTCGCTGTCCACTCCACCTCCAATTTTAGCGTCATTTGCAAACTTACTAACCATGCTGTATATGTTCACATCCAAATCATTGACATAAACGACAAAGCGCAATGGGCCCAGGCCGTGCTGATCACTGAGGGACACTGCTGGTTACAGGCCTCCAGGCCAATGGTGAAACTTGAATTCAACAGAAGAATCAGGAATTAAAAGCTGGTTTAATGGTTGCCATGTAACCAATGTCAATTGTGGTTAAAAGCCCATCTGGTTCACTAATGTCCTTTAAAGGGGTGCATTCTTTACCACTCTACACGTGTCTCAGAGCCACACCAATGAGGCTGACTCTGAAATGGCCCAGTGATGTTCAGAAAAGGAGGAGCAAATACCAGGCCAGCCAGTGACAACCACATACCGTGGTCAAATAAATCAACCTCTTTCCAGACACTGTCTTTATACAGTACTGACCTGGTTCCTTTCAGCAGATGTCACTGACTTGGCTCCATAATAAAACAGCTGGCTTTCACGAAGTACAACCCAATAGGCCGTCCACAGGGAGACCTGGGGACAGACAGACAGCACACAGTCTCCAGTTTAAGCATTTCTTCCCCACCATCATGGGCCATTCAGCTTCACAATCTCACTGGGTCCTGACACACACTGACCGCTCCTTGCTAATGAGCGAGAGGGTGGTACTGCAGTTCCTTGGTTCAGGGTTGTACTGAGAGGGTGCACGGACACATTACGGGGTGGGGTGTGTGTGCGTGTGTGCGTATCGGAGCTGTGGGTGGAGGGCATGGCTACCCACAGAGGTTTGACCCACCAGTTTCCCACTGATGTCACTCGTCCCTTGACTCCAAGTACCTTTCCTTCCTGTGTGTAACTACACTGCAAGCTATTGAACTACAGGGGCATCGTCAAGTCCAGGTTGACCAGGTGGGAGCAGGGGCAGGAGCTATGGTCCTTGCTCCCTGCACAGATTCTCAGGAGGTTAGCCTGTCTGATCAACTGACCCTGAATGAGCTGTGGGCACAGCAGCTTCCTAATGTTCACTTACTCTACACCCAAGGAGCCACCTAACTCCATCAGCAGCACACACCCCACCCCCCCGCAACCACAAACACTTAGTCTGGAAACAGAAACACTGAATAGAAGGGGCTAAATTAGGAATATTGCTTTAGAGTTCTCTGTGCTCTGGATCATTGCCCATTGAAACCTTACCCCAGGACCTTCAGGACAACATGAGGCTGATCTCCAACTATAGCACCGAGGGTGGGGTTATACTACCTGCCCTCTGGGGAATCGTATCACCACGGCCCAAGGAAGTACCAGCAAGCTCACGCAAGGTTTCTAGGCAACATCTTCCCTGCTCTCCCCTGACAACTCCCCCAGCCGGTCACTCAGGTCTGGTCATTGCCACCTTACTGGTTCCGGGAGCTTGCTGTGCACAGATTGACATCAGCACTTCCTTCAGCTGTGGTCACACATCCACAGCCACCTCACTGGCAGTGAAATGCGGGGGGAGGGGGCACCTTGACATGGTGACAGGCACTACAGAAATGCAGTTCTTGTGGCTGTTTCCTTATGATGGTAGAGTTAGGTTAGCTGGAGGGTGCAATGTTTAGCGTGTGGTAGATGGTCATCCTGATAAAGGTATTTCAATCCCAGCACAAAAATAACATTACAAGAACATTATCCAACAGAAGCTGGGAGCTACCAAGAATCGAACACTGATTAGTACCAATGGCTCTGTTACAGAATTTATAACCAACTGACACGGTTTCAGTTAACATCAGGAAACAAGGTCAGAAACCAAGCAGAACATAAATATCTCATTGCTCCCCTTACCGTTGGCTTCCTGCTGCCTTTCAGGACAGTTTTCCTTCTCAGCACACTTTCCATAGCTGTTGCCTCTCCATCAGGATGCAGCGTGGCTCTAGGTTGAGTAAAGTTGGGATCAATTTTTCCAATACTGAGAATTCCACAACCCCTCATCACTCTCCGTGTTCAAACACTCCATTAGTTACTGTTTGTGTGATGAGGGAGCTCCTCCATTTCTGGCCCCCCCCGTTACGGACGTGGGGATAGAAAGGGAACTGAGGATTCCCTCCCAGCTCTTTTTCCAAGACCAGGATACAATCCCACAGCTGTGCCAGTGTCCCATGCCTTGCCCTGATGGGAGGGTATGCAAGTCTCACTGTGCTCAGTCACAGGAGACGAGGCTCCAGTTTCCTCCCAAAGACGTGCAGTGTTAGTGGGATTGGTCATGGGAAATGTGGGCTCACCCAAATTGGAAGGGATGCTCTTTGGAGAGTCAGTGCAGACCTGATGGGATGAATGACCTCTTCTATGATTCAACCCCACCTGTATATACAAACACTTCCTAACAAGGATCACCAGACAGTGAGATAACACAGTGTGGGGTTGGATGAACACAGCAGGAAGGCTGACTTTTCTCCAACACTGGCCATTCCTACGATCTCTGTAATAATCTTAATCTCACCAGACAACGATATTTGTTTCTAAACCCCTTCCTCTCCCAGATATTACAGAACATGATGGTAATGTTTTTGTCACTATTCCAGCGAATTGCTAACAGGCTATTCAACCACGAGAGGCTTCACCTGTCAGCCTCATGCCCCACCCCGACTCCGTCCTATATCTGACACCTACACCCCCTGTTCTGAGCAGCTGGAGGACAGTCTGAGCTGGGACACACACAGGAGCTCTCAGCGTCACCCGGGTGCTGCAATAGGAGAGTGGGACACCAGAATGCCCTATGCTACCCCGGGGTGGGCACCGAGTAACCGACGGTGCTGGTGTTCACCATCTGACAGTGCGGGGTGTGGCGGGCGCTGACTGTCTGATGGCGTGGGATGGTGTACATACCCGCTCGGGCTCCTCACAGCGCTCCACACTGACCTCGTCACACGGCCCAGGGAGCAGGAGAACCCACTGTTGCTGTGGAAGTAAAGTAAAACAGGATCCCAATTAACACCCGTGCAGTGGGGATGGGAGTCACAGTAAGAGGAGGAGGCCATTCAACCCCTCCAGCCTGTTCTGACTTTTCAATAACATTGTCAGTTATTTGCAGCCAGTGACTGTGGCTCCATGAACCCTACAGCTGCACAGAGAGTAGAACACGAGCATTTAAAAACTTCTAAATGATTGATTTAGCGTTGATTTCCTTTCTTAAAAAAAAGGTCACCTGACCTGAAACGGTAACTGTTTCTCCCCCTCACAGATGCTACCAGACCTGCTGAGCTTCTCCAGCAACTTCGGTTTTTGTTCCCGATTTCCTTTCTGTCTGACTGTTTCCTCACTTTTGCTCCCATCAGCCCATTTTTGATTAGCCTCCCCCTTATCCTAACCCTTCACCAGTGGAGAAATCTTTTGATTTACCCTGTCAATTCTTTCCAAAATCCTAACAGACTCTCAGTCAATCCTGAGATGGTTCAGGGGTGGTCTGAGCTGGGTGTAGGTCACTGAAGGTGGCAGGATGGGGTCAAGGAGGACAGCAGTAAGTCTGAAGTGTTTCGGGTCCTTGGTTCATGAGAAGCACAGAGAGTACAAGAGCAGGGAGGTGACGTTGACCTTGTACAAGGCATGTTAGATCTCAGCTGGGGTATTATGTACATGATGCCCAGAAAGGATGCAAAACCATGGGAGTGAGAGAGAGCGCGCGCATGAACGGACAGGAGAGAGTTCCAGGGACGAGAAACTTCAGCGACGGGGTTAGAGAAGTCATGACAATTGTCCTGGGACAGAAGGTGGTTGATCAGAAATGTTACAGAGATTTTCAAAAGCACGAGTGCGCTGGATAGAGCAGCTAGGAAGACACTGGACCCACTCTTGTAAAGATTGAGAACGAGAGATTTTAGAAAATGATGTGACTAAAAAAAGACCTTGCCACTCAGCAAGAGGATTGGTTCTAGAACGTGTAGCCCAAGGCAGGTTCGATTGAGGTACTCAGAGGGGAATTAGGTGGTTATTTGTATAACAACAGGTTTAGAGGGAGGGAGCAGGAAGATGGCACTACATAAGATACTTATTCGGAGAGTTGGCACAGACCAGATCGGCAGACCGACCTCATTCTGCATCATAAAACAGCCAGCTGTGAAATGACCCCCTCAGCTCCTGCACAATTGGCATTGTGAATACAGTTTATGTTAATCTCATAATGCACGGGGGGGGGGGTCAGAGCAGGAGTCCAAATATTCACTTCGCTCTGCTTAAAAGAGAGTTTCAACCAGCTCTAAGTTGTCTTTCCATCTCACCGTTCAAAAGATGAACAAGGTTTTCTCTCTCCAACATCAGAGCTTTCTTCCTGGGAGGCTGTGAACAAGAAACTAAAATGAATTGGTGATCCCCTCACACTACCCGGAACCCGGGCACAGGTTGGGTAGGTTCAGCAAGGGCTGGGGCAGGGAAGAGACAGTAAAACTGTAAGAGCATGTGAGATGTAAGTGCTCTGTTGCTGTGGGGGTGACAAATAGCAATGGACCTTTGTGACGGACACAGAACACCACTGAAGGCACTGGCCCTATTCCACAAGGTGGTGGGTGAGATTGTGCACAGCAAGCTCCAACAAGCAGCAATGTGATAATGTCCAAGATCGGCTGAAAGTGATGATGGCCAATAACCAAACAAAAATTTTTTAAAAACCACCCAACTGACCCCCACCCCGCATCAGGAGGTTACAAAAACAAGTTCCGAAGCCTGCAGCTCATTAGCTGAATGGAGCCCCTCCCTGCCGCTGGTGCAGCTCGGCGAGGTCAGGGTGGGGGGGGGGGGGGGTGGGGGGGGGTGGAGGGGGGAGGATCAGGGGTACGATCCTTCGGGTGAGACTTTTAAAACCCCCCCAAGGCCACGGTCCCTGGCCCAACAGGATCAGGAGAGGAGAGGTCACCGTAGGGTCCTGCGTAACATTTAGTTGTGAAACCAACGTCATTTGAGTAGGTTCTCTACTTGGGATCTTGCTGTGCGCACACTGGCTGCTGGCTTCCATACCTACAACAGGGCCTGAACCTCATCGGCTGTGAAATGCTGTGGGACGTTGAGAGTTTGTTCAGGTCTAAACAGGATTTCCTAAACTCACCCCCCACTGCCCCCCTCCGCCCCGGCGTGACCCCATCTCAACATCACAGACCTAGAGACCCAAGAACCTCAGAAGTGTTCTGCTGAGCATGTCGCAAGGTCTTCAAACCCCCGGGACTCTTAAAATAAATCTCTTCACAGCCTCAGATCCACCCAACAAGCTGCACACCTACCACCAGAGCAAAACCAGTGAGCAGGGGGAAGGCCACACAGTGTTGGCGCTGTGTCAGGGCTCCACAGCAGAAGCTCTCAAATTTCCATGCCCACCACCATAGCGTCCCCACCTCCCACAACTGGGGGTCTCCAATAACACCCTCTCTTCGGGAAACCCCAGGCATCAGAAAGAAGCCGAGGTCTGGTTGGGTGGTAAATGGTGCCATGTGTGCCAGTGGGTGGTGTTTGACCTGGACAGCACTCGTGGGCGGACTCACCCCTCGCCTGCATCACCCACGATGCATCACTTTCCATCTCACTGTCATCGAGGAGATACCGAGGCCAAGAGCCAGGAAACGTGGCACTTCTGTGATTGCTCGTGTTTGTCTGTCCAGCTCTGTCAATATACAATCATGGGCAAGACAGCGCGTGGGGTGGGTTTGGGGGTAAAAACAGAGAGAAACAGCGAAGGCATTTAATCTGCAGCTGTAAGTAAAACCAACCCCTTCCACCAACCGCACTGATCCAAATCCATGGGTCTCTTTACACAGCAACACTCCCTCCGACCCCAGAGACACTCAGCTACAGGCAAAACAATAAGCACTCTCTCAGAGCGTTCGAGGGCAGCACATACCAACCCTGATTTTCAACTGGGGCTTCCCAAATGTCACAGAGACGGACCACAGGAAGACACGCAGAGGGCTCACTCCAGTAACCCCCAATTCCACCCACACACATGGTCTCTCCCCACATTCTCTTCCCAAGAAACAGGGAGGGTCTCTCTGTGCCCACCACATGACCCCAACTCCCAGCGCACACCCCCCTTCACACTGCCCAGGCTGGGGAAGGCAACTGGGACATGATGCTATTGGTATCTGTTCACTATCTCCCAACGATGCAAACAGAAACAGGTCCCCAAAGCGTTACCACAACACACCATCATTAAAGTGGAGGGTTTGTGTCTCTCTTGCCCAGAGACAGACTGGCACGTTCGAAGGGAATCCGGGCTCGGCGCTGGTTTTGTTGCTGGGAGAATTGGTTGGGCTGTATTGGTCGCAGAGCAACAGCGTGTGTCACCCTCCTCTAACATCCCACAGCCCTGTCCATCCTCTCAGAGATACCCCATAGGGACCATCACTCACTTGTAATCGACACTCCGCCATCTTCGGTGCCCCCGCGTCAAAGACAGACATGTGACCGAGGCATCACCATGACAACGTTCCGTTTCCTCACTGGGGGAGAGGGAGCCTGAGGAAAAGGAAGACACAGAACCCTTTACAGTCTGGTCCACGATTAAAGCCTGGGCTGGATGTCAGCTGAATATACTCGCAGAATTTCAAAACAAAATACTTCACAACACAAACCAACATTTCTCCTACCTGCTGGGCATCACTTGGAAGGCCAGCATTTATTGCCTAGAGGGCAGGTAAGAGTCAATCACCTTGATGCTGGCCAGGAGTCACATGTAGCTCAGACCAGGTAAGGGCAATGTGCCTTCTTCCCTGAAAGGACATCAGCTACCCCTCCCGGTTTTATAGGTAACACCCAATGTCCTACACAACATGGAGATGAGACCAGATGGAGAACAAGGAACACTATCCCCCACCCTCCAAGAATGCCCAAGGTCACGACCAGTGCCCAGGACCCCAGCAGACGCACCCACTTAGCTTCTGGAATGGCAGACCACCCACCCAGACTCCCCAGCCTGAGAAGAAGCAGACACCTTACCAGGAAATGGGGGAGACACTGTAACCCATAGGTGAGACTGAAACAAGTCCAGAGAAGCTCGCCTTGCAATCCATTAAACAGAGTGCAAAAAGTGGTTTAACCTGCCTCTCAACATTTCTCCCCACACCCCCCACCAACCTGTTATAAAGGAATGGTTAAATGAGAGAGATTCGGATACTCACTTTATAATCAACAAGTAATAATGCATTCATCTAATGCTAAACAAATTAACAGAACTACAAGCAAACCAAAGAATTTTCCCTTAACTATTAAATATTTCAAAATAAAACAAAATTCTAATGGTATGCTGTTCCAATTGGTATAAATCCCACATTTATAACCCAACTTAATAAAAAAAATTCAAACTTAATCTCTCAAAATTACAGCCTGACTAAGTCTTCCAGAATGCTGCCCGCCCTTACCACCGATCCTCAGTCAGGAATGCCTTTCTCCATGGAATATTCGCTAAGAGTACCATTATACCTTCAGTTCAGACGATGGTTTTCTGAGAGCTTAGAGAATTCCTTGAGAGTCAGTGATTCTTTCTTCTACAGCCAACAGCTGTTCTCTTGGCAGATGAAAGTTGACTCTCGCACCGATTTTCAAACGCTCTCTTCTTTTAGAACCTTGATGATCTACGACAGACTCTTATTTATTGACTTTAGCTATGCCTTCAACACCATAATTCCAACAAGTCACCTTCAGACTCCAAGACCTAGGACTCTGCTCCCTGCTGTGCAAGTGGATTCTTGACTCTGACTCACAGACCGCAATCTAAGGATAGGTGAGAATACCTCAACGATAATCCTCAACATCGGTGCCCCGCAAGGCTACATACTCAGCCCTTTATGATAGCCCCTATTGGCTCACGACTCAAGCCAAATTCAGCTCTAACTCCATTTATAAATTTGCTGTTGATGCCGCTGTGGTGGATAGGATCTCAAACAGTAGAGTACAGGCAAGAGATAGGCAGCTTAGTAGCATAGTGTAAAGACCCATAATCTCTCCCTCAATGTCAGTAAAATGAAGGAGTTTGTCATCTTCAGGAGGAGGAGTAGTGGACATAGCCCTGTCTGTATCAATGGTGCCAAGAGGGAGGGGTTCATAGAATCCCTACACTGTAGAAACAGGCCATTCGGCCCAATAAGTCCACACCAACCCTCCAAAGAGCATCCGCCTCGACTCACCACTGCGCCTTCCTTATCCCTATAGTCCTTCATTTCCCATGGCTAATCCACCCTAACCTGCATATCCTTGGACTGTGGGAAGAAACTGGAGCATCCGGAGGAAACCCGTGCAGATGCAGGGAAGCGTCTGTGTGGAGTTTGCACGGTCACCCGAGGCTGGAATGAACCTGGATCCCTGGCATTCTGAAGCAGCTGTGCTAGCGTGGTTGAGAGGTTCATGTGTCAAGGAGGAAATATCACCAATCTATCCTGGTTCACCCATGTTTACAGTACAGTTAGGAAAGCCCACCCCAATGCCACGGCTTCCTCAGGAGGCTAAGGAAATTTAGCATGTCCACGATGACTCTTACCAACTTTTATAGATGCACCACAGAAAGCACTCTGAGATAACAAGGTGTACAGCTGGATGAACACAGCAAGAAAGATGACGTTTTGGGTCTGGGCCCTTCTTCAGAAATGGAGGGAGGGGAAGGCGATTCTGAAATAAAGAGGTGGGGGCAGGCAATGATAGGTGGGTAAAGGAGAAGGTAGGTGGAGAGGAGACAGACAGGTCAAGGAGGCCGGAATGGAGTCAGGAAAGGTGAGTGTAAGTGGGGAGTCAGGATAGGGGTTGGTCAGTCAAGGAAAGACAGACAGGTCAAGGGAGGTGGGGATGATGCTGGTCTCTCCCTCTCTGTCACTCCCTTGTTCGCTCCAAACTCCCCTCCAACCCCACCACACCCAGCACCTTCCCCTGCAACCGCAGGAAATGCTACACTTGTCCCCACACCTCCTCCCTCACCCCCACCCCAGGCCCCAAGATGACTTTCCATATTAAGCAGAGGTTCACCTGCACATCTGCCAATGTACCCGGTGTGGCTTCCTCTACATTGGGGAAACCAAGCGGAGACTTGGGGACCGCTTTGCAGAACACCTCTGCTCAGTTTGCAATAAACAACTGCACCTCCCAGTCACGAACCATTTCCACTCCCCCTCCCATTCTTTAGATGACATGTCCATCATGGGCCTCCTGCAGTGCCACAATGATGCCACCCGAAGGCTGCAGGAACAGCAACTCATATTCCACCTGGGAACCCTGCAGCCCAATGGTATCAATGTGGACTTCACAAGCTTCAAAATCTCCCCAACCCTGATCAAAACCAGCCCAGCTCATCCCCGCCTCCTTGACCTGTCCATCGTTTCTCCACCTGCCCGCTCCTCCCACCTCACTGACCAACCCCTACCCCCATCCCGCCTTGACCCCCACCTACACTCACCTTTACTGGCTCCATCCCTGCCTTCTTGGTCTGTCAGTCAATCTCCTCTTCACCTACCTGCTCCTTTAGCCATCTTCCATCTGCCTCCCCCCACAACTTATTTCAGAGCCCCCTTCCTCTCCGCCATTTCTGAGGAAGGGTCCAGACCCAAAATGTCAGCTTTCCTGCTCCTCAGATGCTGCTTGGCCTGCTGTGTTCATCCAGCTCCACACCGTGTTATCTCCGATTCTCTAGCATCGGCAGTTCCTACTATCTCAGAGAAAGACCCTATCTGGACGTATCACAGTGTGGGTTGGTAATGACTCTGCCCAAGACTGCAAGAAACTACAGAGAGTTGTGAACACATCCCAGTCCATCACAAACCCCAGCCTTCCCTTCCATTGACTCTCTCTGTACTTCCCACTGCCTTAGGAAAGCAACCAAAGACCCCTCCCACCCCACTGAGAGTCTTCTCTACCACTTTTCCACTGAGCAGCAGATACAAACACATGAAAACACATACCAGACTTGAGAACCATTTCTTCCCCGCTGTTATCAGACTTATGAATGGACCTCTCATATTAGAGTTGACTTTTCTCTGCACCTGCTCTATAGCTGTAACAGGGACCCGACCCGAAACCTGACGTTTCGGGCCTAGACCTTTCATCAGAGACGGGGATGGGGAGAGGGTTCTGGAATAAATAGGGAGAGAGGGGGAGGCGGACCGAAGATGGAGAGAAAAGAAGATAGGTGGAGAGGAGAGTATAGGTGGGGAGGTAGGGAGGGGATAGGTCAGTCCAGGGAAGACGGACAGGTCAAGGAGGTGGGATGAGGTTAGGTAGGAAATGGAGGTTCCAACCTCTCCCCCGCAGAACGGGCAGCCCTCCACTCCAACCCCAACCTCACCATCAAACCCGCAGACAAGGGTGGCGCAGTGGTAGTATGGCGCACTGACCTCCACATCGCCGAGGCCAAACGCCAACTCTCCGACACCTCCTCCTACCGCCCCCTTGATCATGACCCCACCCCCGAGCACCAAACCATCATCTCCAACACCATTCATGACCTCATCACCTCAGGGGACCTCCCACCCACAGCCTCCAACCTCATTGTTCCCCAACCCCGCACGGCCCATTTCTATCTCCTTCCCAAAATCCACAAACTTGCCTGCCCTGGTCGACCCATCGTCTCAGCCTGTTCTTGCCCCCACCGAACTCAACTCCACCTATCTGGACTCCATTTTCTCTCCTTTGGTCCAGGAACTCCCTACCTACGTCCGTCACACTACCCACGCCCTCCACCTCCTCCAGGACTTCCAATTCCCTGGCCCCCAACACCTCATTTTCACCATGGATGTCCAGTCCCAATACACCTGTATTCCTCATGCAGATGGCCTCAAGGCCCTCCGCTTCTTCCTGTCCCGCAGGCTCGACCAGTCCCCCTCCACCGACACCCTCATCCGCCTAACCGAACTCGTTCTCACCCTCAACAACTTCTCTTTCGATTCCTCCCACTTCCTACAGACAAAGGGGGTGGCCATGGGCACCCGCATGGGCCCAAGCTATGCCTGCCTCTTTGTAGGTTACGTGGAACAGTCCCTCTTCCGCACCTACACAGGCCCCAAACCCCACCTCTTCCTCCGTTACATTGATGACTGTATTGGCACCACCTCTTGCTCCCCAGAGGAGCTCGAACAGTTCATCCACTTCACCAACACCTTCCACCCCAACCTCAAGTTCACCTGGGCCATCTCCAACACATCCCTCACCTTCCTGGGCCTCTCAGTCTCCATCTCAGGCAACCAGCTAGTTACTGATGTCCATTTCAAGCCCACCGACTCCAACAGCTACCTAGAATACACCTCCTCCCACCCACCCTCCTGCAAAAATTCCATCCCCTATTCCCAATTCCTCCACCTCCGCCACATCTGCTCCCACGATGAGGCATTCCACTCCCGCACATCCCAGATGTCCAAGTTCTTCAAGGACCGCAACTTTTCCCCCCCCGCAGTGGTCGAGAATGCCCTTGACGCGTCTCCCGCATTTCCCGCAACACATCCCTCACACCCCACCCCCGCCACAGCCACCCAAAGAGGATCCCCCTCGTTCTCACATACCATCCCACCAACCTCCGGATACAACGCATCATCCTCCGACACTTCCACCATCTACAATCCCCACCACGTAAGACATTTTTCCATCCCCACCCCTGTCTGCTTTCCGGAGAGACCACTCTCTCCGTGACTCCCTTGTTCGCTCCA
This sequence comes from Stegostoma tigrinum, assembly GCF_030684315.1. Lineage (NCBI taxonomy): Eukaryota > Metazoa > Chordata > Chondrichthyes > Orectolobiformes > Stegostomatidae > Stegostoma > Stegostoma tigrinum. The sequence goes on from NC_081388.1 coordinate 22,446,149, forward strand.
CGCTCCCCTCCAACCCCACCACACCCGGCACCTTCCCCTGCAACCACAGGAAATGCTACACTTGCCCCCACACCACCTCCCTCACCCCTATCCCAGGCCCCAAGATGACTTTCCACATTAAGCAGAGGTTCACCTGCACATCTGCCAATGTGGTATACTGTATCCATTGTAGCCAGTGTGGCTTCCTCTACATTGAGGAAACCAAGCAGAGGCTTGGGGACCGCTTTGCAGAACACCTCCGCTTGGTTCGCAATAAATAACTGCACCTCCCAGTTGCGAACCATTTTAACTCCCCCTCCCATTCTTTAGATGACATGTCCATCATGGGCCTCCTGCAGTGCCACAAGGATGCCACCTGACGGTTGCAGGAACAGCAACTCATATTCCGCTTGGAAACCCTGCAGCCCAATGGTATCAATGTGGACTTCACCAGCTTCAATATCTCCCCTTCCCCCACCGCATCCCAAAACCAGCCCAGTTCATCCCCTCCCCCCACTGCATCCCAAAACCAGCCCAGCCTGTCTCTGCCTCCCTAACCTGTTCTTCCTCTCACCCATCCCTTCCTCCCATCTCAAGCCGCACCTCCTTTTCCTACCTTCTAACCTCATCCCACCTCCTTGACCTGTCCGTCTTCTCTGGACTGACCTATCCCCTCCCTACCTCCCCACCTATACTCTCCTCTCCACCTATCTTCTTTTCTCTCCATCTTCGGTCCTCCTCTCCCTCTCTCCCTATTTATTCTGGAGCCCTCTCCATCCCCCTCTCTGAAGAAGGGTCTAGGCCCGAAACGTCAGCTTTTGTGCTCCTGAGATGCTGCCTGGCCTGCTGTGTTCCTCCAGCTCGACACTGTGTTATCTCAGACTCCAGCATCTGCAGTTCTAACTAACACTATTTTCTGCATTCTGTTCTATTACCACGATGTACTGATGTGAGGAATTATTTGTCTGGTTAGCATGGGAAACAATGCTTTTCACTGTACCCCAGTATATGTGACAATAATAAATCAAATTCAATAATGGTGGTTAGCACAGTCACCATCATGAAGACTAGCCCAGATTTTTGAACTGAATTTAGATTCCACTGGGTGTTCCCAGAACATGAGCCTGTGTCTGGATAACTAGTCCACAGTCAGAAACAATACACACTGTTTCTCGATCAATCAACTTCAGCCTCTGAGAATTGCCAGTTTGTTTACAGGGTTTATGGCAGGATTTGAAGAATAGTCTCACCTCGAGAGTCTCGTGTGGAATCCGGATGCTGAGCACATGTTGCAGGCTGGATCATCAGAGATCGCCTGTAGAAAGATACCAAAACACAAAACTTTTAGGGCTCCATAAACAGTTCAAACAATGCACTAACCTGGAAATTATTCACTCTAAGTCACTGTGACCAGGTGGATACAAATGGAACACTTCCCATCTGAAATACTCATAGCCTCAGTGTTCAGTTAGACACAGGATGAAGCCCATTTGATCAATTCCAAATTCCTCAATTTAACACATTCACTCTCTCCAGTTACTGGCATCCTCACCCTGCCTCTCCCACATCATCTCAGAATCACAGAATCCATTGTGTGGAAACACGCCATTTGGCCCATAGGGTCTGCACTGACCCTCCAAACAGCATCACACACGGCAACCCTATCCCTGCATTTCCCACGGCCAATCCACCCAATCTTTGGACTGTGGGAGGAAACTGGAGCACCCGGAGGGAATGCACACAGACACAGGGAAAATGTGCAAACTCCACACTGACATTCACCTGAGGCTGGAATTGAACCCGGGTCCCTGGCGCTGAGAGGCACCGTGCCACCTCATGTTCTATTTTTGTGAACATAATCCATATCCCAGTCCTCTCCCTAATTCCGTTTGGGTGATGGTGCGTTCTGAAACACAGCCAGCATTCCCATCAGTAAAGTTTCATTCCTCTCCTGGTTGGGGAAGTAGTAAAAGCTGACCTTTTGGATAATTTCCTCACTGAAAGCACAGCCAAGTGCAGAACTAACCTGTAGTTGTCCTGCTCCAAGAATCCCTGCAGTTCCTCGATGTATCTCTGGGAATTCAGGTATTTCTGCACGTGAGGCAACGTCGGAAGGTCTGCAAATCATCCAAGTCAGACCGTGAGGAGAAAATATGAGAGACAGCAGGAGAGGCGGAGACAGGCAAGAATGTTAACAGACTCCCACCCTCACTCGAAGTATCAATGAATCCATCAGACATTGCCAACAATTTAATCACAACACAGTGTGATTAGTGACAGCGTCTAAAGTTGCAATGAGCTCACTCCTCATCAGTGCCACCAGACCCATTAAAAACAGATGGTCTGTCATGAAGCAGAGCTAATGTCAATGGTGAGTAACTCAGAGGGCTTGAGTTCAGTTCCCAGCAGGGCGCAATTTAAACTCCATTAATGAATCCAGAATTGCAAGCTCACCTCAGGGAAAACAGAGAGAAGAAACACTTTGGTTCGCTAATACGAAGCTTTTACTCGCCAGAAACTTGATTAAAACATACAAGATTCTCAGCAGCTTGAAAGGGTAGATTTCCCCCTACGATGGAGTCCTTGGCCAGTGGGAATAATCTCAGAGTAAAGAGTTACAGTGGAGATGGAGAGGACTTTGCTTGTCTCAGTGACAAGTGAATCTGGGGAATTCTTTGCTGTAGAGAGCTGTAGAGGCTGGGTCACTAACTATATGCAAGGCTGAGATAGATATTCTTAATCAGCGCGGGAATCAGGGGTTACAGGGAAAAAGGCAGGAAAATGAGGATGATCAAATCAGCTGTGATCCCAGAACTAGAGGGCATTATCAATGGGCTGAATGGCCTACTTTCTGCTCCTAAGTCTACGGTCACTGCTGGGTATTGTAACCAGCTGCCAGTGCTGGGTGTCAAATACGTCAGCTGCCTCTCCTGATTTAAATGGGCTCCATTCTATGCAAGTATCTCTTCTGGGCCAGCAGGTGGACTTTACTGAGAAAGACGCAAAAAGTTAAAGCAGCCCACAGTCTCATTTCACCCAAAAGACAACAAAATCAGAAGTCACATGACACCAGGTAATAATCCAACAGGTTTATTTGAAATCACAAGCTTTTGGAGCGCCGCTCCTTCATCAGGAGCAAGCTGTGACTTCAGGTAAACCTGTTAGACTAGAACCTTGTGTTGTGTGACTTTCTGACCTTGTCCACCCCAGTCCAACACCAGCATCTCCTCAACAACAGATGATGGTCAGAGACGATTACCGTATTCACAGAACTGCTGAAAGTCAAAGATGACACGTAAAACATTATTGATCAGATCACAGCGATGCTTCTTCTCCAAGGTTCCTGTCGACTGTGGAAATGCAGCATCAATGTAGGTGAGGTCGGACAAATAAATCCCTGGAAGGGACAAGGAGCCCAGTGTCAGAGATACCAAACTCGAGGGCTCTTTCTGAAATACAAGTCTTTTGATGGTTATTAAATTTCACAAAGTGAGGGATGGTAAGCTGTTGCATCACAAATGTTTCCTTAACCAGCATCACTGGTACATTAACCAGGTCATTGACTCTTTGTATGTGGGATCTTGTTGTGCACAAATTGGGAGCTGTCAATGTTAGTATACAAAGATAACTCTTCTTAAAGCTAACTTCATCTCAAGGCAATCCAGAGGTTATGGAAGACGTTACAGAAATATTTCTTCGTACTTTCCTTCATTTCACACAGGCAGTGTCTGGTCCAGCACAAGTCATCCTGTCACTCAGTAAAACTTTTTTGGTCTTTCTGGGAAATATACACTCGCTTCAGAAAGGCAGCTCCTCCCCAACTGACACCCTCCTTCGGTTTGCTGCACAGTGGTATTGTTGCTGGGCTGTTAATCTAGGGACCCTACCCCCCAGAGACCAGGGTTCAAGTCCTGCCAGGGCAGATGGGTTTTGAGTTCAATAAAAATCTGGAATTAGAAGTTTAACGACGACCATCTGGTTCACTAATGTCCTTTAGGGAGGAAATCTGCCATCCTTACCTAGTCTGGTCAACATGTGACTCCAGGCCCACAGCAGTGTGGGTTGACTCATAACTGCCCCCTTCTGGGCAATTAGGGATGGGGGATTAAATGCTGGACTAGCCAGTGACACCCTGGATGATTAAAAAATAAAATCCCACAGGGAGCTGGATCCACATTTGAACATTTTAATTCGGGAACACACCCCACCCCTCTGAAAGGGCAGGGTGGGGTTACTACACTAACAGTGAGAACTGAATCCTCAACCTGAAAACTACAGAGATCTTTTAAAATTCATTTCTGAGATGTTAGCATTTATTATCTATCCTCATTTGCCCTTGGGAAGATTTTGGTGAGCCTGTGCGCAGGTACAGCTTCAAAACTTTGTTCTGTAACAGTGGGATAGAACAGGGTGACTCGCTCAGCGATTTCCGAAAACATTTAAGAGTTAACCACATTGTTGTGTATAGTGATTGACATTGGGCAGGCCACAAGTGGCAAGTTTCTACCAAGACAGGCTCACTGAATGTAGAGTTGTGTAAAATTTGGCAGTTTCATTACTATGAATAGGATTAACACTATTTCAGGTTTACCCATTCATTTGAAATTTCCCTAGTTTGAACTCCTCTCTCTAGCGCAGTAGTTTTGAGCCTCTGGACTACTAACCAAGTAATAAGTGCTACCTTACCACAATTGTATTAAACTTGGAAACATGACAATTCTGAACTTTTTGAAGGCACGAGATCAAAAGTGAATTCAGACAGTTTCTGAATCTCCTGCAAAACTCCAGGTCAGAGTGACATAAGCAGGCAGCTCAGCAGTGCATCCTTGAACTAAAATGAGAGCAACTCTGGGTAAATACTGTTAAATATTTCCCACCACTTCTCTGGGGGGAATGTTCCAGTTCTGCAAACATTCACCAGGGGAGGTAGCAATCAGCTCACCCTGGCTGTCGACCAGTGCCATATCACTTCCTTCCTGTCCCTGCCCAACCTCCCTCCCCCTCTTCTGAACATAACCCATCTGCTCAAACTCTAAACAACACTGCAGCCTGCTGTGTACTGGGGGAGGTGGGGGCTTGCTGGCCTTTGTCAAATGATTAAATGATTGGATTTATGTAGCACCATTCACAACCTCAAGACATCCCAATATACTGTATTGAAGTACTTTAGGAGCTAGTCACCCAACATGATACTAAGGTGGACACCCAGATCAGCGATTCCCAACAATATCACCCAAGTAAGTGATGTGAAGGAAGTGATGCACATTCCAGGGCCTAACCTGATCACCTCAAACTGACTGTTATCAGGGATGGACAATGGGCAGTCCCTCAGCCTGGCCTGGCCGGACACTGCACCCGGAGGCTGCTGGACCTGGACAGCAACCGTAAACGGAGTCACCCCATCCCTCACCCGATGGTAACGGAGGGTGGTGCAGGTTTCGAGCCAAGGCAGGAACTCAAGTTGGAGTGGACCGAGAGTGAGAAAGTGTGTCTGCAGGTGTGTGAATGTGTGCAAGAATGTGTGCGAGATCGTGAGAGTGTGTACATGTGGGTGTACAGATGTGCTGGCATGAACGAGAGTGTCCACATATAAGTGTATGTGTGCAGGTGAGTAAATAAATGTGTATGGGTGAGCGAGCGCAAGGGTGAGTGAGCTCATGCAAGAATGTGTAAAAGTGAGGGCGTGAGAGCAATTACGAGTGTGTTGTGAACCCTGGGCCAAATATGATGCGGGGAAATGGTAGAGATCAGCAATTCTCCACAGTCGAATAAACTCAAAGTCTCAATTTCAAATGGATTATATGGTTAACAATGAAAAACAACTGATATCTGTAGACTGCCTTTAAAAGGTGATGAAACTTCCCAAGAATGTTATAAAACAAGGTGCAACACCAAGCCATCCAAGGAGATATTAGGCCAGGTGACCAAAATCTTGGGCCAATAGGAAGGTTTTACAAGTGTCTGAAAGGAGGAAAGTGACCGAGGGGTTTAGAAAAGCAACACCAGAGCTTAATACCCAGGCCAGAGCGCATTATAAAGCAACACATTGAACTGGGATTTTTACAGAACATTCCTGCCGGTTCCTGGGCAGTTTGAGGCCCTCCTGAAAGCTCACCAACAGCTCTGGACGCACTCACTATCTGTAAATCCCTCAGTTCAGTAAATAAACCCGAGATAACTGCTTCAAAACAACACAATTTAGTGAGCTATTGTTTAAACATTGAGGCCACTGACCCGAATGTATACTTTACAATCCACTCTCACATCCATTTTGGTCATGGTTGACAAATAGTTGCAGATTTGTTTGTAAAGTGAAGTAACCTCTCTTGTCCTGTAAATGCCTTTTGCTTTCCCAGTTCCCACTGCTTCCCTCTCCTGAAGGTACTGGCTTAATAGAGCGGACACACAGAGACACGCTACGGGAATGCAGGCTAATCTTTTCAGTGTCTCAGCTCAGGATAGTTCAGGCCAGTTTTAACACATTAGCCCAGTCAGGCTAAAATCTCAGCCCAGAGAATAATCGCGCTGGCTCAGCCACTGAAAGAACAGGGGAAGGTCAGCAGTTTTGCTTTGGCAGTATTGCACAGCAGTGGATCCTCACTCAGCGACTGTGTGTTGGTGTGACAGTCAGCACCATGCTTTGGATATTTTAAACTGCTTTCTCACTTCCTCAACCACTTGGTGTAAGTCGGTCCTGCTTCAAGCAGGGTCAACACTCACTCCAGGAACTGGGACACAAAATCCAGGCCAACATTGGCAAAGGTGGTGGTGGTGGGGGAGTGCCACACTGGTTGAGGTGAAGACTTTCCATCAAGCCATCAAACCGAAACCCTGTCTGGGTTTTCAGGTTAATGAAAAGGTTTCCATTGAACAATTTAAAACGAATAGCAAAGTTCCTCCCAGAGACCTGGTCAACATTTATCCCTCAATCAACATCACAAAAAACATCAGAGATAATGGGAACTGCAGATGCTGGAGAATCCAAGATAATAAAGTGTGAAGCTGGATGAACACAGCAGGCCAAGCAGCATCCCAGGAGCACAAAAGCTGACATTTCGGGCCTAGACCCTTCATCGTCATCATTATCATCAGTTTGTGGCAGCCTGCAATAACACAAACTCCCAAGCATTAAAACAGCAGTGAAAGGGGAGGGGGGAAATTAAAATAATCAGTCTAGCAGCTGGTACCACGTACTGTGAAAGAGAAATCGGGAGAGGGAATAGATTCTGGTCATCTCGTCACTCCACCATCTCCCACATGGGCTGGCAATTATTTCTGAAATGATGAAGTGGGGTGATTTTGGAGCATTTTATTTACATGACTGTTTTCCTGCTACACCTCCCCAGCCCCAATTCATTCACTGTAAAAACACACAAACATGCAGCACCTTTAGTTTTAAAAGGCAGGAACATAAACCGAAGTTGCTGGAAAAGCTCAAACAGGTTGGGCAGCATCTATGATGAAAATCAGAGTTAACGTTTTGGGTTCTATGACCGTTCCTCAGAGCATTCCTGATTTACAGCATTTGCAGTTTTTTTTTTTATTTACCTTTAGATTTAAGCTGGTTTCACACAAGATACAGATCTCAACTCATAGTTCAAGGAAAGCCCAGTTTGAATGAAAAAAATAAAATTGAGTTGAGAGAAGAAGCTGGGAGATGGCGGTATCATTCCCAAGTCAATGCTGATCAGCAGTTTACTCTGTTTGGGAGGAACCTCTGTAGCTTTCTGGAGGGTGGTAAAACAACATCAGTTATCAGTCTAACAGGCTGAAACAGCCCAGCTGCTGATTCAGATAAGTGCGAGAGAGAGAGAGAGAGAGAGAGAGAGAGAGAGAGAGAGAGAGAGAGAGAGAGAGAGAGAGAGAGAGAGCGAGAGCAAGGGAGAGAGAGAGAGAGAGAGAGAGAGAGAGCGCGAGAGGGAGGGAGGGAGAGAGAGAGCGCGAGAGGGAGGGAGGGAGATTGGGCAGTGCTGAACCGTACACACACACACAGACTGCAGCGCAGTGTGGAACGACCAACAGTGGATCCTCTGACTGAGATGATGATGATAACCCTGACCCAGTGAAGATTTTGAACCCAAGCTGCTGGACAGGATCACAGAGGGAATCGTAGTTAACTGATCCATTGGAATTAAACATACAGGAGTATGTTTCTCACTGAACGATTCCCTTGTAGTTGGAGAATGTTAAAAGCAGTCAGGTATCCAGCTATTGGTCAGCTAAAGTCTGCTCACAGGTAAGGACTTATTAGTATCTTACAACGCTCCAGTGAAGCACATTGTTTTTTTAAATTGGAATTTCTAAGGTTTTGCAAAGAGAGAGTTAACAGTGTTTTCTCTGAAGAGTCGATGTACTGCACCAAGCCACAGAGAGCCAGAGATGTACTAACATTTCTTACAAAATCAGACAAGTAAAAAAGATATTCAGGTGGACTCATATCCCAGTTCTCCAGAAATTGTTCATGATTCCCATGTCAGGCTCCTCAGCAAATATTCCTCCCTCAGCTGGAAAAACAATGACAGACAAACCCCTTGTCTCATCAATTGTGAGAATTCCAGCAGCAATCACACACAAAGACATAAATCAGCACCAACAGAAGGGCCTGTCAGACCCTGTTCACTCAGACCATGATCTGATTACTCCACATTCCAATGATTCACCTGGTGAGGAATAAACAAAAATTCTTCTCACCTCTGCTTTAAGTCGGTGACTCAAACCGTGACCCCTAGTCTGAGATTCTCCAACAGATTGAAAAAAATCCTCTCGACTTGGTCAAGACCCATTGGGCTCTAATATGTTTCAATCCAGTCAGCTTGAATTCTACCAAACTCAAGATTAGGCCAGGCCTTTCCCCATAAAACAAAATGCCCATTGCAGGTCTTAGTCTGGTTAACCATCTCTGAACTACTCCCAACATCCTTCCTTAGCTAAAAGGAGACCGAGACAGCTCACAGTACTCAAGATGTGATCTCACAGTATAAGTGAAGCATAAGCTTATGTCTTCAATTTCCCTCATAATAAGCAATATTCTATCAGCTTTTGAATTACTTGCTGCACCTGAATATTAACCTTTTGCAAATCATGAATGCTGACACCCAGATACTTCTGCATCCCCTCAGTGTTTAGGAAACATGCATTTCTTTTCTTTCATTCTTCCAAAATAGGCAATTTCACATTTCCCACATTAGATGGGGCTCCTGATTTGTGAACACGTAGTTACAAACGCAATCCCGTGCAAGGGTGTAATTATACAGATCCCACAAATGAACATTTTCTGTACGTATGAATGGCTATTTTCAATTGAGTTTTGTTCAAATTGACCTGTGAACAGAACCCATGTGCAAACTGGGACTGCCTGTATTCCATTTGCCACATGACCATCTATATCCCTCCATAGCTTCTTTATATCCTCTTCACAACTTTATGCAACAACAAATGTGTTACCACACCTTCCGTCCCTTCAGCCAAATCATTCGTATAAAACGTGAGCAGTTGCGTTCCCAGCACTGGCCCCTGTGACATTCTGCCTGCCTAAGAACAACATTTTGATGCCTGCTTGCTGTTAGCCAATCAATCCTCCATCCTTACCAATACATTACCGCGAGACACAAGCTGTTATTTTTCGTGTGGCACTTTAATCAAATGTCTTCTGGAAATCTAAGTGGTGCTACATTCACTGATTTCGCTTCATCCACAGCATGTCACTTCCTCAAAAGAACTCCAATAGATTAGTTAAACAATATTTCCTGCGGATAAAACCATGGTGACTCTGCATGATCACCTTGAACCCTTCCAGGTACCTGCTGTAACTTCTGTCACAATAATAGCTTCTAACATTTTCCTGATGACAAACCTAAGTTCACAGGCCTCAAATTGATGAGCAAAGTACCACAGATGCTGGAGATCTGGAATAAAGACAGAAAGCACGGGAGAAACTCAGCAGGTCTAGCAGCATCTGTGGAGAGAGATACAGAGAGTCAAGATTTCGAGTTCAACATGACAACTCTTCATAACTGTTAGAGATAGTAGGAACTGCAGATGCTGGAGAGTCTGAGACAACATGGTGTGAAGCTGGATGAACACAGCAGGCCAAGCAGCATCAGAGAGCAGTAAGTTTCTGAGGAAGGGTCTCAACCCGAAACGTCAAACTTTCCTGCTCATCTGATGCTGCTTGGCCTGCCGTGTTCATCCAGCTTCACACCGTGTTATCTCTTCACAACTGCAGCTTTCCGTTCCCTTGTTTTTGGAAGCTGTGTGTGGCTCAGTGTCAAAACACTGTTCAAAAAAGAAACTGTACTGTGAAACACCTCAGGATGTTTAACTGAGTTAAAGGTAGTATCTAAAGGCAGAGTTGTTGTGACCAGTAAAGAAAGGCTGCAATATTTTTCAGCTAAACTATTACTGTACATTTCAATAACATGGCATGGAATTACTTTAACTGTTTCTTTCTGAGAATCACTCGTCCTGAACACCAAGAAAAAAAATTCAATCGCTAAGTACGGACTGGCCTTCAGTAGTAGATTGGCATTAACTTCCAAATTGTTAATCTTGAAACCTATATTTTTGTAACTTATGTCACCGACATGAATGTTTACATTAAATCAGTGACATCATTCCACGAAAATTGTAGTCAACACAACACCTTTGCAAGTTTAAAATGGTTAAAGAGAGTATGAATTCTGGAGATGATGACTTTTGTAGTTGGAGTTAATTATTACAAACCTCTTGAACTAGTTAGAGAGGAGGGGATGGTTTGGTTATACAGCTATCAGCTTAGGAAACAACTTTATCATACGGCAGTCTGTTCACAATTTTGTTTGTTTCATGATGATATAAGGCTTTAAGAGATGTATCTATCCTGGTTTCTTTTCTAAATGAAGAAAAGTAGACACAGAGGGACCGAGCAGACTGCACAAAGCCAAAACAGTAAACGGCTTGTGAGGCCTTTTTAAGTTGGAACAATAGAAGCAGCCTGAATGAGTGGGGTCAAGCTCTCACAGAACCAGGACTTTTAGTTTTAGCTTTCTGCAATTGCTGGGATCTTGAAGCTGGATGCAGAAGCTGTTGGTCCTCTCGTACAGCTAAAAGCTGGAGCTCTCTTCCTGCTGTTGGAATTGCATGTCAGATAATCTAGTTTACTGAATTGGCCTTTGTCAAGGGTGTGTTTGTGGAATGTTACTATATTGGAGCAATTAATTAGCAGTAGATAACACATATTATTTTGTTAAGCATTTTGATAGTTACATTAAGCCAATTCATTTCATTTCTTTCTATTTTGTTTTGATTTTACACTAAAATTAAAATACAAGTGTGTTTTGCTTAAGGTGAATAGTTTGACCATTCGAATTGCATCTGGAATGCAACACCTTACACTTAACTTTTAAATAAGAAAAAGTTAGGGTCAGGCTAGCTCCTTAATATATTTTGAGGGGTTTTGGTCTGATCCATGACCCTTTTGGCAAGAATAGGAAGGTGGATGTAATGATTACAGGAATTAGTGTGTTCCCAAGGAAACAGACACTGAAGTATTGCGCTTATGTTTCAACACATCTTTTGTTTTAACATCAGCAAAATTAATGTTACCAACAATTCATCTGCAGAAAAATTTAGGCAAAACTTGCTTGTTTCTTTGCCTGTTTTGAACTTCTGTTTTCAATGCTGTAAAATTTAAGAATGAAGCCACTGATTGAAATGTATTTATTTATAATTGAAATTATGAAATTTACAATTGAATTTATTACCTGATGGTACAGAGGAAGCAAAATCTGGTAGCAAATCAAAAGCTGTGGGGAATTCTACATGGGAATAAGGAGTGACCGTGTTCCCCACAGGCATTACACTCGGAAGTTTTGGGTACATTCCTTGTCCTATTCATCAAGTTTAATGAAGAAAATTTTGCAGACCTTTTTGGAAATCTGGAAGAGTAAAAATCCACTGACTAAAAAGAAATAATGTAGCTACTGTATATTTAGAAGGAATCTGATACCTGAGAAGGACTTTTTTTTGTCTGAAAAGGCACTACTAAAATAACAGCTGTTAGAAAAGTGATTTTTCTCCAGACTGTAATGAAACAGCAGATTTAATGGAGAACAGAGCTGCTGGCTAAAAATAAAATTGTTGGAAACACACAGGAGGTCAGTGGCTGACTCAGACACAGAGAGACACAGAGACACAGGAAGAGAGAGACAGATACACAGAGACAGAGAGAGAGAGACACACACACACACACACAGAGAGGAAGAGAGGAAGAGAGAGACAGACACACAGAGACAGTGAGAGAGAGACAGTGAGAGAGAGACAGAGAGAGAGAGACAGAGAGACAGAGACAGAGAGACAGAGACAGAGAGAGAGAGACAGAGAGAGAGAGACAGAGAGAGAGAGACAGAGAGAGAGAGAGAGAGAGAGAGAGACAGAGAGAGAGAGGGAGAGAGAGACAGAGGAAGAGAGAGACAGGCACACAGAGACAGAGAGAGAGAGAGAGAGAGAGAGAGAGAGAGAGAGAGAGAGACACAGAGAGGAAGAGAGAGACAGACACACAGAGACAGTGAGAGAGAGACAGACAGAGAGAGAGAGAGAGAGACAGACAGAGAGAGACACAGACACAGGAAGAGTGTGACAGGCACACAGAGACAGAGAGAGAGAGAGAGACACAGAGAGAGAGAGAGACACAGACAGGAAGAGAGGAAGAGAGGGACAGACACACAGAGAGAGACAGAGAGAGACAGAGAGAGACAGAGAGAGACAGAGAGAGACACACACAAACACGAGCCTTGTATCTCAGCTATGATTTTATCATAATTAATCTGCTAAAGGAAGGGTTATATTCAAATCACTTACTTTTGAAAACTAAGTGGCCAGCTGACTAGACACTGGCTTCATTTCAGTCGAACTCTCTCAATTTGTTTTCTTTCTGTGGAAGAAATTGGAGAAACTATCCCAGAGGACTGGGATGAATAACGGTGGCAATTATCAGTTTATAATAAGGGTTACCAACACTGCAGAATTACCCTAGAGGCTCCCAAAATTAAATATTCATTTCCTGAAGGACAGTGAATTATTTTAAAAAATAACTAAGTACTGGAGATGGGGTAAAATATTTGATTGAATTACTTCCCATCTATGAGTTGACAGAGTCTGTTGGCTTCCTGATTGGCTGAACAATGGCAGGAGATAATGGAGATCATGCGGTTAACCCTCTCTGAATACATCCAGGGTTGGCATTTCCAGCTTGAACACTGTGCTGTTTAAAACATTTAACTGACAGTCAACAGGCATAATGCCCACCATCTACACCATAGATTACAGGGGCAGAATTAGGCCATTCAGTCCATCGAGTCTGCTCTACTATTTGATCATAGCGGATACGTTTCTCAATCCCATTCTCCTGCCTTCTCCCTGTAACCATTGATTCCCTTACTAATCAAGGACCTGTCTCTGTCTTAGCCACACTCAATAACTAGGCCTCTACATCCCTCTGCAGCAAGAGTTCCACAGATTCACCACCCTCCGGTTAAAGAAATTCCTCCTTATCTCATTTCTAAAGGGTTATCCCTTCACTCTGAGGCTGTGCCATCAGGTCCTAGTCTCTCCTACTCACGGAAATATCTTTTCCCCATTGAAACTTACAGAATACTGAGAGGCCTGGATAGAGTCAATCAGACCCCTCCCTCATCCTTGTAAACTCCATGGAGTACAGACCTAGATCCCTCAACCGTACCTCATACAAGCCCTTCATCCCCAGGAATATTCTTGTAAACTCCTCTGGACTCTTTCCAAGGCCAACACATCCATCCTGAGACAAACCTTAGATACACAAAACTGCTCACTGCCACATGACAGAACATTATTCTGCCTGCCATGGGATTCTAGAGGTTCCCATTCTGAGCTTCTGGGAATGGTTCTTGAGCCATTCAGAACTGCACTCACAACAGGCAGCCTGGGACCAAACACAGGGCCAACCAGAGACCAGAGTCTGAGCCAGGAGATTCTGTCCCACTTGGATAAATCCTAAATCACCATTGCCTGGGTCTGTCACTATCAACAACCAGGAATCCTACAACCCATGGCAACATGCGTTTAAAGTCTGCATATGGCTTTTCGGCATGTGGACAGCTCACTAGCGGTAGGAGAATAATTTCTTGGCAGATTTTGAGAGTTCACAGAACGTGGGTGCTGCTGGTTCAGCTTGTGTTTGATCCCCCCCATCCATAACCACCCTGGAAAGATGGTAGTAAACTAGCTCCTTAAACCACTTTGTAGGGTGGAGACATCCACAATGCTGTTAGGGAGTGAGTTCCAGGATTTTGTCCCAACGACATTGAAGAAACAGCAACATATTTCCAACTTAGGATGGTGTACGGCTCAGAGGGGAACGGCCATGTATCTGCTCACTGGATCCTTTCGGGAGGTTGAGGTTGTGGGTACAAAAGGGGGCTATTGTGGGAACGGCTTAACCTCCACTTTAATAACAAAAGCATCTAGGCATGTGGTAAATTAATATTTTTGCTGTAGAGATTGGCAAAATGGAAAATATGGTGAACTGTTCAGACGTACAGGGGGCAGTAAACTTTATTTTCAAAATGACCACAGTCATCATAAAATGCTTCTCTGCCTCAGGCACTAGGCGAGTGAGAGAGGTCGGAGCAGAGGGAATCGAGACACTGGAATATAAATAATTTAAAAAAGGAGCTGTGGGAATCTGGTGAGGGAGAGACATGGGTGGGGGGGGGGGGTGGAGTGGATTAATGAGCGAGTTCCCGCAGTTCAGGAGGTGAAACAGCAGCTGTCCATTACAGATGACAGACAAAAGTTTAAACACAGACTGACAGGGAGGTTACAATTAGCACTGGCTGCCACACAGACTAAACCCTGCGATATAATCAGTACGCATCTTGGCATTTTAATTGCTTCCTGAGTTGGAGAGTTGAGAATACTCAGTGTTTGCATCAGGCTCGTTTTCTATGTAGCTAGCACAGGGAAAGCTGCTAACAGGGACTCACACCGTGGTATTTACTCTGAAAAATGCCTAGTTTGGGACTCACTCTGGGACAAACCAGATCCTGGCAGGTTTGTAGAAGTACAAACATGTTTGGATTGTGAGATCTATTCAGAGGCTGGGGAGGATCAGGGGGATAACCTGATAAACACAAGCCTGGTGGGAGAGATCCCCCAGACTGGTCCCGATTGCTTGTTGGGATTTGAGGGCAATACTTAAGAGTATTTCTTGGCCAGGCCTTTACTCTCTCTCTTTTGCCTCATTCAGGAATTTAAATGCCTGCAGGTTTTGGTTGGGGGTTGCGGGGGGGGGGTGCAGGGCTAGAGACATTTGTTGTGGGGGGGGGGGGGGGTGGGCACGGTCAGCAGCAGGAGGAAGTGCTCAGCCACAATGTCCCAGCCATTTGCAAACTTCCCGTGGAAGCATTTTTCTTCCAGATTTTTCCTAGATACTCATGATGGTGCGCCCAGTACTTACCTCAGGACCTCACTGTCACTATCCCCACCGTGACCAATTGCTGGGTCTTTAGTTATTCAGTAATTTTTTGTCAAACACTTCAATTGCTCAAGGACATCGCTACAAATATCACAGGAAAACACAGATGTTATGGATAGACATTTCATGATTCTCATCCAATCCACCAACAACAGAGATCAGGGTTGAGAATCCGGACTGACATTGCCACGTGATCTCCAAAGTGTTGGGCCCGAGACAAAAACCAAAGTTGCTGAGAAAGCTCAGGGCTGGCAGCATCTGTGCAGAGAGATCGGAGTTAGCGTTTGAAGTTCTGAGGAAGGGTCACTCAACCCAAAACGCTAACTCTGATCTCTCTCCACAGATGCTGCCAGACCTGCTGAGCTTTTCCAGCAACTTCTGTTTACGTCTCTGACTTACAGCATCTGCAGTTCTTTCGGTTTTCATGTAGAGTCCTAGAACTTATCCTTCGTTCTATAAACTTACGCAACAATCAATCAGGTCACCCGGCAGCACTTCACAAAATCCACCAACTGGTTCTTCACGAGCCCATGTCAAGTCAAATACATTGAAACTTCAAAGAGGCGGTTTCCACCAGCCCTGAGCACAAGGGTCACACAATCCTACGATCACACCGCGCTGGGGCAACATGTGAAGCACAAGCACATGAAGCGACATCATTCTGGAGAAACACCCTTAATTGAAGCTATGCTTTGTAAAAAGCCAAGAAAGTCACAGATTTGTCACTTTGTCAGCTCTCCGTTCTTCCCCAATAGCAATCAGGAATAAAAACAAGGTATTTCACTCTACGCAATGTCAGATTACCAACCTTTGCTAACCTCTCGACATTTTGTAATTTTGTTTTTAAAGAAATGAGACTGAGACAAAATAGAAAAATAAGTTAAACCAACAGCAGTGCAGATGGAATTAGTACACAATGTTTTCAGTGACCGTTCTGTCTCACCCGAGTGACTAAAGTGCAGTCCAATAAAACACCAGTCAGCTTTGCACCCGTCTGGAACAGGCAGTGTGCAATTTGTACAGGTTTCATTTCTTTTGGCAGATTGAATCAACGTTTTTCAAAAGGGAAGGAGATCACCATCTGCAAAGGGTGGTGGTTCCAGTGAGAAGGCAGGAGGAGAATGACACTCGGCAGCCACAAACAGGATGGGCCGAACGGAACCTCTTTTGCACAGTCACAGTTCAGTGATTCTGGGAAGTCACTGTGCCCGAGATAAAAGGTGTTTCGATTCTCTATGGTTTATAAACCACGCTTAGAAAGATGTGAACACAAGCACTCTGCTCAACATCAGAAACAGATTCACAGGACAGACCTCTTCCAGGACAACTCCCATCCTCAACTGCAGCCAGGACTTTTCCAGAACACCAGTATTTCCACACATCCGTTTTGCTGGAAGCAGACCTCACCCTGGCTGGGTTTGACCAGGTGATACAGCAATAACGTCTGGGAACGAATGGGGATTCTGCCTGCAGTGAGGGTCTTCCTCCCCTCCCCCACCTCCTTCCTCCTCAAATTGACATTGTTAACAGATGGAGACATGAACAAACAAATTTGCTTTCTCTTCTCCCCCGCCCAATGCTGTTGGGGAATGGACGTGGAAACAGCCATCAAGACAAGTGATCTTTCAACACACTTTCACTCAAATACAGGGCGCATTGAACAAAATAAAATGGCCAAAAAGCCCTCAAACAGGAGAAAAGAACTGACAAGCTCAACAATGAGGCACTTAGGCTCACAGAATTCCCTATAGCGCAGGTAGAGAAGCCATTCAGCCAATCGAGTCTGCACCGACCCTCCAAAGAGTATCCCACTGTAACTCTGCACTCTCCACAGCTGAGCCACCCTAACCTGGGAGGAAACTAGAGCACCGAAAGGAAACCCACGCAGACACGGGGAGAATGTGCAAACTCCACACAGACTGTTGCCTGAGACTGGAATTGAACCCAGGTCCCTGGCACTGTGAGGCTGCAGTGCTAACCGCTGAGCCACCGCGCCGCTCACCGTGTATCACTCTCTTATCTGAAGACAGCTCAGTCAGTGGTAGTTTGGAATGCGAAAGCAGCAAGAGAACATTAAAAAGTTCATGGCCCAATTACCTGTAGGGGCTTGGTCACCAAGGCCTGTTGGAAACTGTGAGAGGGGGGAGGGGGAGGGGGAAGAGAGCGAGAGAGAGAACAGTGCACAGCTCGGCTGGGGGTCGGGGGGGGGCGTGGCGGTATGTCGAAGAGGTCACACTTGGACAGACTACCAGGTAGAGAGGGGCACAGTCTGGAGGAATTTGAAACCAAGGATGACCCTTATGAAATCTTTAACTATTTCCCCTCACTCCTCCTTCTTAAAACCATTAGCTGCGTCACTGGATTAATTCCTCACACATCAGTTTTCCTCCAGAACGGACTCCAGGAAGGTGTTTGCTGAGGGGTGGTGGGACCAACGGCTAACAAACACAGCACAGTGTCAGCCTTAAAACCCGTTTTCAAAGATTGTGGAATTCTCTATCACAGAAATGTGGAGGCCAAGTCACTGAAGATATTCAGCAAACAGACAGATATATTTTGTTGTTGTTTTAAAGTTTAAAAGTATTAAGGGGTACGGGGAGAAAGCAGGGGTATGGTGTTGAAATAGAGGATCAGGTATGATGGTATGGAATGGTGCAGCAGGCTCAAAATGGCTGAATGGCCTACTCCTGCTCCTGCTCCTGGTTTCTATATTTCCATGTTTCAATATTTTGGTTTTTTGTTATTTCTTGCAGATTTTGAGCCGTCAGGCTCCTACAGCCCAACAGGAATGATGCTGAAATTCATCACCAGCCTCCTGGTCCTGGCCAGTTTCGCAGCAGCTGAAGCAGCTTCTCCAAAACCAAGCACCAGCCCACATGCCAAGAGAGGGGGGCCCAGTCAACGGGCCAAGCCCTCCCCAGAGGGTCCAGGGACCAGCGGCTGTACCTACACCTTCATTGTCCCACAGCAACACCTGACAGGTCCCATCTGCCTCAACACCAGGAGCCCAGTGTCCCACAACAGCATCAACCAGAGCGAGCTGCAGGTCATGCACCAGGAGATGAGGGAACAGCAGCAACAAATTGAGGACCTGAGGCAAATGGTGGAAGTAGACGGGAGTGTGCTCAATGAGGTGAAGATCCTGCGGAAGGAAAACCACAACATGAACTCCAGAGTGTCTCAACTCTATACCCAGTTACTGCACGAGATCATTCAGAAGAAGGATAACTCCCTAGAGTTTTCCCAACTGGAGAACAAGGTGCTGAATGTCACAGCCCAGGTGCTGAGGCTATCGAGCAAGTACAAGGAGCTGGAGCGCAAGTACACAGCCCTCAGCTTGATCCTGAACAACCAGAGCCACACTCTCAGCGAGCTGGAGCAACTGTGCACAGTGCACTGTCTGGGACACCAGCAGCAGCTCAAACAGGTAAAACTAATGCTGCCCTTACTCATTCTCCTCTCCATGGGGAAGGACGGTACAGCATATACCCGAGATATTCACCAGCCACCCTTGCTGCCACTGAGCAAGAACTCAGCTCAGGACTTTATCCACTAGCCTGTAGATGCTGAACCCAGTCACACTATGGGACAGGCAAGAGCTAACTAATAAATAAATATTTCTAGGTTAGGGGTGCAACAATCTTACGTACAATGATCGCCCTGGGGTTTGTGTGTTTATCAACAGGCACCAGGAGAGCCACCACTCGTGGCTGTGATACCCAACAGCCTGAATAGCAGCAACAACAGGAGCAAGAGCTTGGTCTCTGGCAATGAAATACTGAAGGATCAGGTCTACAGTATGGCACAGGACAGGCTGAAGAGAACAGAGCAGCCTCCACCCACTACAATCCCAATGGTGACAACCAAAACAGCTGGTGAGTGAACAGTCGACTCAAAAAAAGTCTCACCTCTAACCTTGCGGTGACCACTGTGAGAGATACATTTCCTAGTTCAGCACCACCACCTGACCCTGTGGACCTACCATTTCCTGCTGACCAATGGGAGACAGTGGGGGGTGGTGAAGAGAAGAAACATCTTTGGCAAGCTCTCTAATGTCACAGGCCCCAAGGTCATTCAACATCTAACCCCAACATTATCCAACTAACTCACATATTTTGCCTCCAGTAATTGGCGAAAAGACTTTTCATATTCTTTTATGGGACGTGGCCATTACCGGCTAAGCCCATCCCGAACTGGCCTCGAGGTGCAGGTGGGGGTAAAAAAAATCACTAAATAACTTGGATGTGTCCAACTCCAGACTGTGTGTCTGTTGTCTGTTTCCACAGTTTATTTTTTTTTAAAAACAGTGAAATCACATTCTACATTTCTATTGGAGATACAAATTCTACCTTTGAACTTTGAAGTATCTCCATTCTTCCTTCACAATGACACTATCCTTTCTGCCAAGTCGGTGTCTTGGCTGTGACAGAGGTCAGTGAGATCTCATGGTTACACTTGTGTCCATCCCTTCGCCCTGGGGGGGGGGGGGGGGGGAGAGAGAGAGAGAGAGAGAGAGAGAGAGAGAGAGAGAGAGAGAGAGAGAGAGAGAGAGAGAGAGAGAGAGAGAGAGAGAGAGAGAGAGAGAGAGAGAGAGACTGTCTTGTCTTCAGCCATGTAGCAACCATCCATTCAAACTTACTCTGAGCCACAACTGCTGGGATTCCAAACACCAAACGGGGGCCGCAGATTGAATGGCAAAGGTGGGACAGATTTCAAGGAGAGAGGAGAGAGATTTAAAACAGTCCCGAGGGGCAACATTTTCCACACACAGAGGGTGGTTCGTGAGGGAGTGGAGGTGGTTTACAACATCTAAAAAGACAGCTGGATGGATAGATGAATAGGTGGGTGTTTAAGAGGGATATGGGCCAAGCACAAGCAAATGGGAGGTCGTCAGATTGGGATGTCTGCTTGGTGCAGACGAGTTGGATTGAAGGGTTTGTTCCTGTGCTGTATGGCTATGATTCTGTAGCTGAAGGAGGGTGAAGGGGAGGGAAAAACACAAAAATTGTATAGCAACGGGTTGGGGGCCCTCACCTCATGTATGGTTCTGATGCAGGCTCATTGATACAGATTGGTCAATAACGCTCTTATGAGGTTATGTGCTCCCAGGGCCACTGCAGCCTAAGGCTGGTCTGAATCCATCGAGAATTCCCATTTCCCAAGGGATACAAGAACAAAGAGACATGATAGATACAAGCAAGGAAAGTGGCCGCTGTAACAGCCAGGGAGACACAGACACACCTCCTGTCATCTCTGGCCAGTGAAGGTCATCTCCCTTACCCCAAACCCCACCTCCCACATCCTGCCACTTTCCTCTCTCGGCTCCTATTTCACACACAGTCTGAAAGGCACAGGTCCAGTTCCCCAATGGGGATGGTGAACCCCAACACTGCTACACTGAATCTTAATCCAGTTTCATCAAACCTGGATTTAGCACAGCGATCACAAAGACTGCTGGGAAATGATGAGCATCCGATACAGAGAACCCAGTGGAACCACATCCAGTAACAGGGAGACGGGTAGAACCAGGGCCAACTTAAACTCTAAGCCCCCCTCCCAGCCTTACTCAGACACCATCCCGCAGCCATTCAAGGGGCAGGTTTATTTCAAAGGTAAAGTTCAAACAAATGTCTGAAGATCAGATGAAAGATTGAAATGTGTTGCAAAAGAAGGCAGGAGTTAAAAGAAGGGGCAGGACTGTCCTGTGGGGCTGGGAGCATTCTCTGACCTTTCGATAATTGCCACTCATCTCAGATAAAAGCAAGTTCCTGCCAGCAGCGAATAGACTCATTTTCTGTGATAATAGTGTCTTGCAGTGATGGTCTTTTAAAAAAAAGAGGTCAATACAACAAAGCCGTGCCCACAGCTTTAATAACATAGCAACCACTGACAATAAACACATGAACTGGAGCACAGTTTATCGAGAAAAAGTCTCCCTCCCATTTAAGGCAAAGCCATCGAGCTGTACAGCACAGGAATAGACCCTTCAGTCCAACCAGATAGCCTAAATAAATCGAGTTCCATTTGCCAGCATTTGGCCCACATCCCTCTAAACCCTGATAATAAAATGTGAGGCTGGATGAACACAGCAGGCCAAGCAGCATCTCAGGAGCACAAAAGCTGACGTTTCGGGCCTAGACCCTGTAAACCCTTCCTATTCATGCACCCATCCAGACAGCTTTTAAATGTTGTAATTGTACCAGCCTCCACCACTTCCTCTGGCAGCTCATTCCACCACCCTCAGATAGAGACTGCCACAAACAGATTGGCTATGATCTTCTTGATCCTTATCTTCTCTGATTGAGTGTGACCACTCAAGCTCAAGCACAGGTCACACAATGGTGAAATAGAGCCCACATCAGCACTGGTTAGTCCAGGACAGGGTGTCAGCTTGGCCTGGGTCAGATTAGCTGAGCCTACAGCAGTACCCACTCTGGTCCTGAGCTATGAGAGCCCAGTGAAGGACAAAAGGAATGCAGCACTGTCAGAAGGGCTGCATTTCCATTGAAAGGCTGCTTCATGTTGAGCTGGAAGTGAAAGATCAGGGACTAGGAACACCAGGTTCTAGTTAATATCCTTCTGTCGGTCACCAAACACTGAATAACTATTGATCCCTACCATTGACACTCCTGGGATCATGCTCTGCGTGAAATGACGGCATCCACCCGTAAGACTGTAGGAGCAGCAGTAGGCCATTCAGCCCATTGTATGCACTGCTATTCAATGGCTGATCTGATAATCATCAGGTAGACATTCCTGTCTCTTTCTTTGATTGCTTTACTCATTAAAAATCTCACTATCTCAACCTCGACAGCCTCCTGCAGTAAAGAATTCCAGACTCACTCCCCTCGGAGAAGAAGAAATTCCTCCACATCTATCTCGGATGGGAAACTCCCAGGTTGTGCTCTGCCCCACAAGGGCAAACAACTGCAAACCGTCACTAACTCCATTTCTAACCCAGTAAATCTTGTTTACAGAGGGAGGTTTATTTTCACGTTTTGTCAAATCAAAGGCCTGGCATCAGCTTGCTCCCTCTGATGGGTGTACTGGGGTCAGGGACAGAAATGGTTTTATTCTCAGCAGCAATATCCTGGGACTGAGCATCAGAATAACAAACGCACAGGGCCGGCTGGGAGGGAAGGGGCCCATGGGGTTACCGTGTGATTTTTTTTTGACCAGGTCCCTGGAAAGATTGTCTCCAGGCTTTGGAAGATGGTCATCAATCCAATGGGATCTACTTAATCAAACCAACCACTATTAGCCGGCTGATGCAGGTCTGGTGTGAACATGAGGAAGGTCCAGGTGGCTGGACTGTCATCCAGAGACGACAAGATGGCTCGGTCAATTTCTTCAGGAGCTGGGAGAGTTACAAGGTGAGTATGTGAAGTCAGTGCATCAGCTGGCTAACACTCCACCCTCAAGTTCACTTTTGGTCCATCTGTCTCCACTCCCCTCACCTATTCCCATATCAGCCCAGGGCCTAGTGTACAGGGGGCACCGTCAACTTACTGGGCACTATATACCCAACCTCTCTCCCAGGCCCTGTTCACACCATAGGAGATACTGGAGAAACTCAGCAGGTATGGGGGTGGGGAGGAGAGACAGAGAGAGAGAGACAGAGAGAGAGAGACAGAGAGAGAGAGACAGAGAGAGAGAGACAGAGAGAGAGAGACAGAGAGAGAGAGACAGAAAAAAGGTTAATATTTCAAGCCCAGAATGACCTTCTTTGGAACCAAGTTATTGGATTCACAATATTAACTGTTTCTCACTGCACCGATGCTGCCAGATCTGCTGAGTTTCTCCAATACTTGTTTCGGTTTCAATGTACTTGCTTTTCAATGACTATTCGCTGACACACAGACACACAGAGTAAATGTTGCCTGGATTCTTATCTGCAGCAAGGTTTTGGGAACATTGATGGTGAATACTGGCTGGGTTTGGAGAACATCTACTGGCTGACCAATCAGGATAACTACAAGCTGCGAATCCTAATGGATGATTGGCAAGGCAGGAGAGTGTTTGCAGAGTACGACGATTTCCGTGTGGAAGCAGAGGGAGACTTCTACAGGTTGCGGTTAGGCCATTACCACGGGAATGCCGGAGATTCCTTCTCCTGGCACAACGGCAAGCAGTTCACCACCCTGGACAGGGATCGGGATCTGTACTCAGGTAGGACTGTTTCCTCGGCGTTACCCTGCAATGGTCAATCGGGTTAATGAAGGGTTTTCCTCATTACTGTCAGTGTGTTTCCTTCCAAGGTAACTGTGCCCACTACCAGAAAGGAGGCTGGTGGTATTACACCTGCGCCCACTCAAATCTGAATGGAGTGTGGTATAAAGGAGGTCACTACCGCAGCAAGTACCAGGATGGTGTTTACTGGGCAGAATTCCGCGGTGGGGCCTACTCTTTGAAGAGAGTGGTGATGATGATATGTCCAAACCAGATACTGCTGTAATCTATACTCTCTGCTTTACAACCAGAACTCGTGTCACATTTCCCACATGTTAGCATCAGCCATCTTTTAATCACAATTTCACATATCGTGTTACACAATCACTATTGTATAAGCAAAGTTTCAGACAACAGAACTACCTACTTAGAGTATAATATGGCTTGATGGGCTTAAAGCAGACCCAAAGCTGTTTCTTCTGTTCTGTAGTTCAGACTGAATGGTCCTGAGGACAATAATGATGTTGGTTAAGGGACAGAGCTCATAATATTCACCAGATCCCATTCCAGCCTCTCGTGTCGCCTCCCCCCTCCCCTCCCTCCCTCCTGCAGGGATCCTCGTAGAAGTTACTCTAGACAAGAAACAAACCAAACTATTCTAATATCACTCAATTTAATACAACAGTTCAGTGCATCCCAGGTGTTTAAAAAATAGCTGCTGTGTCTTTTCAGTGAATTGTAGAAATTAAAATTTCATGAAAAGCAGCAGCTATCTTAGAAATGTCAGGATAATGAGAAACTAAAATGCCTTATTTCCTGGTTCACAGAGACAGACAGAACTATGCACACACTGTCAGGGTGCAAGAAGCAAATTGGATGGTCTTCATGCAGGTTAAAGTGAACACAGCTGCCAAAGCAGAGGACTGCTCCCCAGTCCCACACTGACTGGGGTCACTGAGGTGTGAGGTGAGAGTGGTACATGGAGGGGCACCCTCTGTGGGTTGGCAGGGGGTGAGGGGTTTATATGATTGGTGGTTTTACCCTGTAGACAGATTTGCTACACCTCCCTCCATGTGTCTGATGTGGAGACTGGGTGTGCAATGACAGAACGGGTCTTGTTCTCTGGGCCAGCATCCCACGCCTCAAACACCAAAAGACAAGTCCCCAGGACAGATGAACAGAACATTACGGTAAACATCTACAACCAACACATGGGGCTGATTTCAAACCCATAACCTCTGTGGGATGTCAGTGGGGACAATTATCTGAAATTAAATATTGGCATCACATCCACAAGCATCCACTACCGATGCTCAGTGCACACTGCGGTTACTATCTACATGGTGCACAGTAGAAATTCACCAAAGATCCTCAGGCAGCACCTTCCAAACCCATACCTGCTTCCATCTAGAAGGACCAGGGGCAGCAGACACACAGGAACACCACCCCCTGCAAGTTCCCCTCCGAGGCACTCACCATCCTGACTTGGAAATATATCACCGTTCCTTGTGTTGCTGGGTCAAAATTGTGGAATCCCTCCCTAACAGCATTGTGGGTCATCCCACAGCACACGGACTGCCTTTTCAAGGGGCAACTAGGGACAGGCAATACGTGCTGGCTCAGCCAGTGATGCCCACGTCCCCCAGAGTGAATTAGAAAAAATTAGCAACACAGGAATAGTGGGAAGCCATTCAGGCCTGCGACCTGTTCTTGTGTCCAATGAGATTGTAGCTGATGGATAACCCAAATTCCACACGCCCCTCAAGGCCCTCCCCAAAGCAACCTTCATCAGTCTGAGTTTTGACTTGAGACTACAGCCTCAGCAGCTTTCTGTGAAGGACAGCTCGAGATTTATACTGCCTGTGTGTCAGGCAGTGCTTCCTGTCATCACCAGTTAATTATGCAGGCTTGAATTTTAAAATTCTGTCCCCTGTCCTGCTCCAGCCCACCCCCACCCCCACCACAACACAGCCTCAGGAGGAGGTCATTTCTATCCTGACCCGATCAGATCTTTGAATGCTATTAAACACTTTAACTACACCACCTCTTCATCTTCTATGCTCAGGAGATACATGTCCAAGTCCATATCATTTATCTTCAATTTTAACTTTTTTTTAAAATATCTCCAGTATGACTTCAGTCAGTTAACCATTAGTGTCTGTATTCAGAATCCTGGTACTTACAATCCACAATCTAGGGCTTCACAGGGTATATACAACACATACAGGCCATTCAGCCCAACCACTGAAGGCTGGCACTGATGATCTCCTCAACCCTGCTCCAAATCTCAGTGTAACTCTCTACCCGCCTCTCCCTCAAACATTCCTTTAGTTCCATTAAATAAATCAGTGTTATTCACTCCAATCTCTCCCTATGGGAGTAGGTTCCACATTCTCACCTCTGTCCAAGTGGACTTCTTGGCGAATATCATACCGACTTCCTCCAATTCTGTTCTTTCCCACAAGAGGAATATTTTATGTTTTAAAACCTTTAATGATTTTTAAGGACCTTCATTAGGTCACCTTCTGTTTTCAAGGAGAGAATTGGCCGCTGTCAATCGTTTCCTGATGTACTCACTCATGTTTCTGGTTTCATGCTTAGAAACATCCAGGGCACCCTCTCCAGTGCCTCTACGTACACTTTATAAAAATGACAACCAGAACTGCACATGGTACTCTCTGCACTCCCTGCATTCCTCCACTTCACACTTTTCCCACTGTACACTCCTCAGCCTGACCTGGCTCAAACAGACAGCAACGCTGGCTCTTGTACCTCCTGAACAGGCCAGCAGGAGGCGATCACAATTCAGCTTGCAGTGGTTCATCATTTCCAACCCGTCCCTCTTCTCATGAGTAATGAAATTCACCGAGACCATCATTCTGTGTGGGAACCCATCAGAACAATCAAATTCCCTAGGTTAGATCATTTTCTTTAAACTAAACATGGCCCTGCTATTTCCTAGAAAACTGACCCTGAACTAGATGCATTCTCATCGTAGATATGAATCCATTAACTCTATGTTTTTGCTTACACTTCTGAGCGCTAGAAAAACCACTGTAAATATCAGAATAAATAAACCACTTTCTGCTGTAATATACTATAGTTCCATTGTGGATCAGTGAGATATTGGATAGTCTTAGTGTATGTGTTGACCACAGCGTCCAAATCAACACAGAGTCCATTTTGGGTAAAATCAGAACTACATGGAGAGAGAAACAGCTTCCAGTCACTGCTCACTGTCACACCCAATTGCTCATCATTGGAAAGAGCGGGTTGGATTTTCATTCAATCTCAGGATAGCGGGAATTAAAGAGCAGAAAAAAGCGCTGGGTTTTGGGAGGAGATGTGCAAATAAATATAAAAGATGCAGGAGCAGACTGAGACAGTCACCACTTTATATGCACCGTCCACCGTCCACCGTCAGCCAAATCCCTATCATCAGTTCTCTCTGCGCTTGTGAATTACGTGATGCCTCTCTGTCGATTGGCATGAATCCTCCTTCAAAGACAATGTGGAGTTTTAAACTTTTATTGATGTCCCTCGCACCATTCTGTATCAGAATCTGGAAGATGCCATGCTGCTGATTGCAGCCAGGGTGAAGGGGTGGTCAATGTTGTCCATGAACTGGAAGACCCTCACAGCAGGAAATGTGACTGCTCCACCTTATTCCCATCATTTCTCCACAGATCTTAAACTAAACCGTATGGCCAACATTACAATGTGGAAATAATAAACTAACTAATTGTGGATGAGAAGATTGTTAGTTATTAGGAACCTCCCACTAAGAGTTTCAAAGCTGGTCATTTCTTTGACTCATTGAAGACTTTCACACATCAGTAAAATTGATGTAACGAAGTTTAGATAAAATACCATCTCCAAATTAAAACTGTTCACCAGTGTTCTGTCCCTCTGTTTTAACTCCAAGGTTTCTGACGCATAACACGCTCATAACAATTGCAGTTTCCCTCAGACAACTCTCCTGTGTGCAACATTAGAGATGGATCACTGCAGTTGTGTATCACTGAGGCAGAGAGGGTCAACTTGAAAAATCAGACACCCTTCGCTTCTAAAGAAATCTCAGCGATGTTGTTTCATAGGTGGATCACCTGCACATCCTCCTGCCTCAAAACAGAAGTTTTTTTAAAAAAAAAGTTTCTAACACACCAAGCACAATCCCAACAAAGCAGGATTCGCACCACTGCTATTTCAGAGCTGATTTCACTATTTCCTAGTGACCCCAGAGTTCATGTTAGAATCCTGCAGCAAAAGGTAAAAAACAATGCATGGGCATCAGATCAAAGTGGGGTGAGACCCCTCATTCCCTGGGGTCAAAAGATGGGATTGTAGGCAACAATACTGAAACGTGTGATGATAGCAGTTGCTGAGCACCCAGCCTCCCTGCAAAAGATAGGAGGAGATTCAACTCACCTAAATATGGAACACACGGAGTTTCCTTCAAACAGTTGATGTAATCTCGGAGCTCTTTATAGTTGTTGTCGCTGGACATCAGAGTCTGCAGCTTTTCAAACACAGCCTTATCTTTCCTGCTCAACAGCTACAATTAAAAGAACAAAAATAAATTTAACGACCACATTCCTCTCATGTAAACAGATCTCTCTTGGATCATAGTGAACTGCAACAGCTGACAGTACTCAACTGGTCCCAACTGCCCCGTCTCAGTCCCAAACTGACCCCACAGCGCTGCTCCCAACTGCCCCATCTCAGTCCCAAACTGACCACACAGCGCCACTCCCAACTGCCCCGTCTCAGTCTCACTCAGTTGGGTGGACAGTTGTTCTGCGATGGAGAACCTCACCAACAGATTTACCATGAAGGCCGTACCTTCTCAACCTCACCCAAGATGTGGTGACCCTCAGGTTAAATTAACCACCAGTTCAGCAATAATACCATTAGGCCATATTGTAAATATTATTCACTGCTGCTCTTTCCCCATAGCCCTGTATCAATCCCAACTCTGCCTGCTTCCTGCCTGAGCACATCAAAAGGGAGAGAGGCTAAATATCTTGTGAAGTGATCTGTTCTGGTATCAGTTTTGTGGGAGGTACAGAGATTCACACTGTACTTGTATGGCTGAAATTGATGAAAATTAATACACACACACACACACACACACACAGAAATTCAGATGGAAAACAAAACAATCCACGAGCATTATGATTGGCAATCTCCTGCCTATTCCCTGTACTCTTCCACACTATTTCTACCTAAATAATTATCCAATGCTCTCTTCAAGGCCTCAGTTGAACTTATCTCTGCCACAGTTCCTAGCAGTGCATTCCACACTGTCTTGTGGTTCTTGGTCTTTTGACAAGAGGGGACAGCTATTCCCAATCTAGTTTGTGCAACCTGCAAATGATTTGCAAAACCTCTAATCAGATCTCTATCAGTCACCGTCTCTCCAAGAATGGTCCTAACCTTTTCTAATCAACCCTCATCACTGAATAAACTCTAATAGAGTGTGTGGGCTGAATGAATTGACGTAATCAGACCCTTATTGCTGAAAACAAGATCATTGAGATAGGGCTATAAGGTAAACTTGAGTGTTTTACTTATTTGGATTTGTGTTTTGGTTTATTTTGTGCTTTAGCTTGGTGCTGGAAAGTGGGAACACTGAACAACACTTTTCACTGGGTTTGTAATAAATAGGCATGCAAACGAATCAAATCAAGGTTACCCAGCCAACAAAACATTAACTGTGCTTTTCAACAGAAAACTTATCTATGGCAGAGATAAGTTCAACTGAGGCCTTGAAGAGAGCATTGGATAATTATTTAGGTAGAAATAGTGTGGAAGAGTACAGGGAATAGGCAGGAGATTGCCAATCATAATGCTCGTGGATTGTTTTGTTTTCCATCTGAATTTCTGTTGCACAACCGACACAAATATTCAAATCTCACCATAATCCCACTACTTGACCAATTCATCAAATTCCTGCACTGCCTGAATAGATCAGAACTTTCTGATTTAAAAAAAGCAAAATAGTGAAACTCAACATCTATTATCTGTGTAGAGAGAGCAAGAGCGAGAGCGAGAATATGCTGGAGTCTCCTCCAGCATCTTCCACCTGGTATAATGTTCAATACCACCAACAATTATAAAGTCACCCAGAAACAGGCATCGACCTACCGCCCACGTTTTTGACAATCTGAACACTGGAGTGCTCTGTAATGCTGAAACGACTGCCATCAACCCATGAAGATTATGGAGACCCTGAAGTTTCTGCAAAAGAAAGAAACTAGTTTTTAAGAGGAATCCTTTCCCTGACCTCAATGAAATGGCAGGAGGAAAGACCTCATCTCATCATTTCTTGCCGAGTTCTTGTTACCAAAGGCTATCCAAGCTAAGCAGGTGCGATATGCACCACCTTCATGGCCTGTAGAAAACTCTCAGCAATCATATACTTGGGGGAACTGGGCAAACCTTCAGGGTGCTGCACAGATCTGCTCAAAATCCACAGAAACTCACCTTGGCAATTTTGATAAAATGCCCAACAACTTCCACTCTTCGTTTCAGTGTCTGTTTGGTGAGAATCTCCTGGATGACCCAGAAACTGACCTGGAAAAAAAAGCGAGAATCCTTCATTTCCCCATCACATTACCATGTCTCAGAGTGCTCTGGAGGCCAAGTCACTGGGTGTGTTTAATGCAGCGATAGATGGGTTGTTGATTACTCAGGGGGTCAAGGTTTAGGGCGAGAATAGGGTTGAGAAACACATCAGCACAACTGAATGGTGGAGAAGACATGATGGACTAAACTCTGCTCTATATCGTACGGTCTTACGGTCTCGGATACCAACAGATTTTAGCCAAGAATGTTATAAGTAATATTTCTTTACTTGAATTTATTGCATCAAAAAGTTTAAAAACTTTAGAACTCTCCATCTCCCATAGATCCCATTAACAAGCAGCTTATCACAAGTTTAAGATTTCATTTTTCATTCTCCTGCCAAATCGTTTTAGCAATTAAATATCTGCAGACTGTTTGAGGGGGACATTTAATTGAAATTCCTACAGCATGAGTGAGAAATAGACCTCAGGCATGAGGTGGGACAGTCAAATGGCACTGAGCATGGACAGATTACCAGGGCTACGGCTGCTCGACGATGCGGAAATTAAAAGGACCACATTAGTTTGAGCATTTCAGTCCGTCTGGTTAGTTACCAGATCGTGCCTGCTTCCACATTCTACCTGGTTAAATCTCCGGGTAAAAGCACCCACATTGGGAGCCAAAGCGTGTTTTTGTTTCTTGTTCCAACGGCAATCAGACAATTCCTGTTTGGTAAAGAAAACAAACACAGAAGATTTAATTCCTCACCCAATGAAAACTGAATAAATTATCATTCCAGATCCCAATTTGAAATTCACCCTTCTAATCCAAATATTACTTCCCTGCTACAGGACACAGCTCTTCCTCTTTTTAAATCTGTGCTTTTGTTCAAGCTGCTTGCCAAAGTGCCCAGGGGTTTAAATCAGCCACTGCTTCATCGGGCCGACCCTACCAGTGCAATACTGAGGGCGCGCCACACTGCCCGGGGGTCAGCGCCGCACTGATAGGTTTTATGCCCTCTGTCATAAAAGTAAAAATCCCACAGCAGTTATTCAAAGAGGAGGAGGAGAGTTTTCTCTGGGAGTCTGGGAAAATATCTGTCTCAAAACCCATGACTTGATACTTATTTCATCACCATTAATGGGATCTTGCTGTGTGCACATAGGCTGCCAAGCCCCCTACATCACAGCAGCGACCACACTACACCAGTGCATCACTGGCTACATCAAAGTGCTCTGAACTTGTCAAATGTGGAGACTTTTCCAAATTTGATTACATGCTTGTGCGAAAGAAGTTGGCGTAAGCTCCCAAAGTTTGGAGGAGGATGCTGAGCAAGTCCAGTTTGGTGCTTGATTGCAAACCCATTGTAAGCTCTGTCGACCCAGTAAAACGTGCACTCGATGGTACAACATACGTCTTATGATCAGCCTAGTGTACATTGAAACTCAATGTGGTTTGAATGAACTAAAACCAAAGACAGACAGTGACCAATGATCTGAATCACTCTTCAACTAACCACCATCTCCAAATGATAATCTTCTGTAGATTACATGTGAGAGGCTATTTCTAATATTGAGAGTTTAAGAAGGCCTAAAATAAACTGCTGACCCATTCCAAGTTTGAGAAGGGGGGGTGCAGGGGAGGAGAGAGAGGAGCGTGAGCAGGCACACTGGAAACGAAATGTTTCATCAAATAAATTCCAAAATTGAACACAGATGTTTTTCCAGACTCTTGAATTTTAATTACACAACTTTGTTCTTTGGAAAACAACATGAGTTGGTCATAAAATGATTTTATTAAAAAGTTAAATCAAGATTATTTTAATTTGAAGAGAAAGAAAGAAAGACCAAGGGGTTGGGAGGAGGAAGGTGCTGAACAAAGTGAAATGGAGTAAACGTCTCAGCCAGAGGTTGGAGCTGTACCCCCCTCCAACCTTTGGAATGCAGTCTGTGTTTTAAGCCGATGGCACACAATTGAAGATCAGAATCCCTCACTTCCAGCAGCCAGGCTCCCAGCTGTAATGAAGTGGATCATCCCAAACAAACTGCCATCAAACCTCAACTCACAACTCAAACAACTGGCACTGAGTCAACAAACAATATGCTGCATTCAAATAGCATCTTTCATAGGAAAGCATTCCAGTGCTTCACCACAGTTACCAGTGCCATTGAAGGAGATAGGACCCCCTCAGCCGTTTAAAGCTCAGTCAAACAGTTCTTTGACAAGACGAGGGGATGGATGGGGTACAAGACAACCCCAAAGCTGAGGTCTTCGCCAGCTACAGACATGATCCCCCCTGCCCCTCAATTGCGAAGAGAATTAAATGAAGGATGCACAAGATGCCAGGAACACACAGATTGGAGACCCTGTAACAACAATCAGGAAGTTAGGGTGTAAACTGAAAAAACAGGACCTCAAGGGTAGTAATCTGAGGGTTATACCCTGTGCTACATGTTACTGATGCCCGGGACAGAGAGAGACAGTACGATTGATCATGTGGCTAAAAAGAGCTGGTGTAGGAGGGAGGACTTCAGGTATGTGAATCATTGGGATCCCTTCCAGGGAAGGTGGGGCCTGTAAAAGAAGGTCAGGTTTCACCTAAACTGGAGAGGCACCAATATCCTGCCAGGGAGGTTTGATAGTGCCACTCAAGAGGTTTAAGACGGGGGTGGGAACCAGAGTAGTAGGTCATTAAGTACAGAGACTCGGGAAGAGCTGGAGTCTCAGACCAATAATAGCTAAAAGATAGTGCAGTCAGGGAGAGGTTGCTCAGCTCTGCAGAACCAGAGGTTGGGACTGTATTTGCTGCAACGTAAGAAGTATAACAGGTATGACGGACGAACTCAGAGCCAGGGTTAATGAGTGCAATTATGCTGTCCCTATCACAGAGACAGGATCCAGGATATTGATGTTTTAGAAGAGACAGAGGAGGAAGCGAGAGATGGAGGAATTGCATTGCTGGTTAGGGAGCAGGTCACAGCTCTGCGGGAGGAGGACATCCTAGAGGGAATCTTGCAGCATGGCATTAAGGGTAGAGCTCAGGAATAGGAAAAGATATGTAATCAGATTCTGGAAAGATGTGAAAATAACAGGATTGTTGTGGTGTATGATTTCATCTCCTGCTCCCCCCTCACTGGAAAGGCAGAGACAGCAACACCCAGCTTCAGTCCCACCCAAAGAAAAACCTGTGTTCAAAATTCAGGTTCTCTCAGTCTGGGAATTTTCAATTTTTAAGTTTGGTTATCACTAATTTCATGTTGTTTGTTGTTTAGCTTTAAGTTCTGAAGCAGCAGGATATTAAACATCAAAATCTGGAATGCTAACTACATCACAGCCTCTCCCTATCACTTCAAACAACTACACCTTATTTTAAAAGCTGTTAAACAAGCAACACCAACAATTAAATCTAGACAAAAAGAAATACATTATGAACAGAAACAGATGCTGAAACAAGGAGATCTAGTTGCTGCAGTGGACATTCAAACAAATTTGTCGGCTGGATCCAGGAGTAGGTAAGGGCTACCCGATTGTAAGGATCTGTCTCTTTATACTGACTCAGTCAGTCTGACTGACAGAGACAGGCAGGGGGAGCTGAACACAGAATCCAAGGGAACCCTGTTCTTAATGATGTGGGGATAACAGGGAGATTAAAAAACAGTGAAGTTAATCGAGAATTACTTTCTGTACAAACACAGGGGAACATGCACAGACCGGAAAATTGGGACTCGGTATCTGGGCTGTCGGGGAGGATAGATCAAAGAAGGTTCTGCAGAAGGAGGGGTTAGTGATGGGGGGAGTGTGGCAGGATACTTGGGAGGGGTTGCAGCAGGGTGGGAGCGCTCAGCCACCCCTCCTCTGCACATGACCCTCACTCTCACACTGTCAGCTTAACTCAGACAACCACCACCTGCATTTATGTGGCACCATAATGAGAAGTCCTAAAGATGCTTCACAGAAGGATTGTCAAAGGAGGAGATATTATGGACAGGTAACCTATAACTTAGCCCGAACAGTGGGTTTGAAGAAGCAGTTTATAATGAGAGAGACAAACAGACTCAGGGAGGGAATTACCAAGCTTATGGTTCTGGAATTTGGCAGTACAGCTGCCAGGGCCGAAGGAAATAGGTTTTGTGAAGCCGGTTGGAATTGGAGGCTGTACAAATGCAGAATGTGGTGGCACCAACATCATGGGATGAGAGCTGGAAATGACTTTATTCACATGACGCGGAGAAGTTGTACTAAAACCATCCCACTTGGTGTGAACCTGGTTAGCCAGTAAAGTCTAATTAATTCAGGTTACTACAGATACACGCAAATATGTAGTTAAACCAACAGCAGCACCATGAGGGTGATTTCAGAGACTGATGACTGAGCGGTTGTCACGGTTACTACCTGAAGAATAAGCCTTTATCTCAATATCTCAAAGATATTAAAATCCAGGAGCTAACAGCCACCAAAACAGAATAATAATATCACATTAAAGTGAGAGAGAAGAAAAATAAAACAGAAGTGAGAAACAATAAATCAGTAATTTTCCAGGACAGCAGAATCCACTATTCACATTTCCGCTTGCCAGAACCAGCCGGTTAATGCGGTAATGCATCGCAATAGGAACAGAAACACCAGCAGCAACTCCGACACCGACACACAGTCTCTGGGTGGGATCATCACAATCTCCAAACCGATTACACCAGCCCCCTTGGTTAAAGAGTAAGGAGGGACACTGACTGTCCTCCATATCACTCAGCAACAGGTACATCCAATTCCAGGCATTATCCAACATTGAGGGGGCTCTGCCAGCTCACAGCACCAATCTGTGCTGACACAGATATCAGCAGTCAGCTGCAGCAGTGTGCACCATTGACACGTTCACCAGGCTCCTTAGGGAGCACCTTCCAAACCCACGTCCTTCCAGATGGTGGTGGTTAAGGGCCAAAGGTGTACGGGAACGCCATCCTCTGCAAGTGTTCCCCCCCACAACCGAGTCCCCTCCCATCCTGAACAGAAAATATAATCGCTGCTCCTTCACTGTCACTGGATCAAAATCCTGGAACACCCTACCCAAGGGCATTACAGGCCTATCAACAGCACATGGGGGACTGCAGAGGTGCAAGAAGGCAGTTCACCACCTTCAAATCACCACAAAAAAATTATTACAGTGTCCAAGCAGCTAATCGGGAAAACAAATAATGTTAACCTTTATTTTAAAGGGAGGTTTTCCAAATTTATACAAGGCCGCAATCGGAACACTGAACAGTTTGGAGCCCCTTATCTAAGGGACAGTCTAGGGAAGGCTCATTCAGCTGATGCCAGGCATGGAGGGACAGATTTCCTGATGGCAAGTTGAGAAGGCTGGGCCTGTACTCACTGGAGTTTAGGAAAATAGGAGATGACCTTATTGAAACCTATAAATATTGTTAGGGAGGGGGTTGGTCGGATAGGGGCTCTTTAGTTGCCCGGGGTAGGGGGGGCTCTAGGATCAGAGAGAATAATCTCAGAGTAAGGAGTCGCATATTTAAGATAAAAGATGAGGAGAAACTTCTTCCCTGAGAGGAGTGAATCTACAGCTTTTTTTGCACTGCAGGGGGCTGTCGACGCTGAGCTATTAAATATATTGAAGGTGGAAATTGATAGATTTTAAAATCTGTAAGGGAATCAAGGGTTATGGGGAAACAGCAGGAAAGTGGAGTCGAGAATGACCAAGATCAGCTGAGATCTCATTAAATCAGAGAGTCGATGGGCTGAATAGCCTACTTCTGTTCCTCCACCTTATGGTCTTCTCCAGGGGAACTGAACAGTGAACATTCAGTGCTGGCCTGTCAACCATATTTATAACCCATTCGAGTCTTCTTCCAAGATTGTTCTGTAGTTGACATGAAATTAGCCCCAACTTTGTATCACTTCAACACATGGCTAGCTAGTCCTTCAGGACATCAATGTCCCTCAATACTGACTCTCCCATCAGAGATAACAGGAACTGCAGATGCTGGAGAATCCGAGATCACAAGGTGTAGAGCTGGATGAACACAACAGGCCAAGCAGCATCAGAGAAGCAGGAAAGCTGATGTTTCGGGCCTAGACTCTTCATCAGAAATGGGGGAGGGGGAAAGAGGGTTCTGAAATAAATAGGGGGAGAGAGGGGGAGGCGTATTGAAGATGGATAGAGGAGAAGACAGGTGGAGAGGAGACAGACAAGTCAGAGAGGCAGGGGCGGTGCGAGTAGACGTGGGTGTATGTGGGGAGGCAGGGAGGGGTTGCAGTGGGAGAGAGATTCCATGAGGTTTGTCCGCAGGGAGGAGGGTAACTTCCTCAGGTTAGGCATCCTTAGAAGAGGCTTCACAGTGGTTAAAATTGTATCAGAGATAATGGGAACTGTGGATGTTGGAGAATCTGAGGTAATAAGGTGTACAGCCCTATTTATTTCAGAACCCTCTACCCCTCCCCCATTTCTGATGAAGGGTCCAGGCCCAAAACGTCAGCCTTTGTGCTCCTAAGATGCTGCTTGGCCTGCTGCGTTCATCCAGCTCCACACTTTATTATCACTGACTCTCCCACGGCCCGGTCTCCGCCCTGACCAAGATAACAAGGTCCCACGCTCCCACTCCCTGCAACCAGGCCCCTTTCCCATCCCTCTTCTCAACCCCTCCCAGGCCGGAAGCATTTACCCCATCCACAGCCACACCCCTCCCCTCGTCTCTCTCCCCAATCCCCCAACCCCTCCTCTCCCCTACACCCCATCCCTGCTCCTTCACCCCCTTTCCGACTCCTGCAGCCCAGGTCCTACCTGGCATCGAATGGCTCTGAAGATCGGAATGTCAAGTTGGGTGAGTTGACTCTGAAAAGGAACGTTCAGGATCGGTCAAAAGGCAAGGATGTGAAGTGGGGACAGAATCACCGTCACTGACAGAGATGGCTCATTTCACATCCTGCTCCTCAGATCATTCTGCCAATCAAACACAAATTCCCAATTCCCACCTCGTAACCAGCTGTCTCTAACTCTGGCTTCCTGCCTCAGGCCAGAACCTCTCGGTTTTCAGAGCCTTTGGCCAACATTTCTTTGATTGCTTCGTCAGATTTCCCAGGGCATACTGGGAATGTGCAGTCGGATTGGCAGCATTGGCTGGAGCTGGGGACCAATCGGGAGAGAGAGGGGCAAGGCAGTTGGCGTCACACTGCTTTACAAACCAGCCATTCAGCCCGCTGAGCTAGACTATCCCTCTACAGGAATAGGAAGGGCAAGCAGTTGAGACCAACTTGATGGCCCTTCAGAAGTGCCAGCACAGAACTGATGGGTCAAATAGCCTGCCTGAGTGTTGCACTATTTTATGAAGCTATGCTGGGACCATTGGGTTTATGCACCTGCTAATAAATACTGAGAAGACCACAGCAAGTGTAACCAGAGCCAGAGATTTAAAAAAACGTTAGTCTTAAAATGAAAAATCGCACTGATCTGAGTTACAAGCTGGCAATGACATGTCACCATGAACAAGTTTCTGTCACCAAACTGTCTGAGGTTTTTCAAGCTAAAAATCACAAATCATTAACTTTCTCCCCTGCGTGCACACAGCGTCAGCAGCTGCTAATGGTTTTGAAAGATGGCTAAGGCAGGGCCCAACAATTGTGGAGATGTTTAAGACTGATATCAACGTAGAACTGACCGAAGAATTCACTCAAATTCAATGCATGGTGCTCAGAAACTAAAGATTTTCCTTCCCTTCCCTCCCTGCAGGATTGAGCTAACCTATAGAAACGATGGATGTGTGAATGGACTACGTGACACAGGCAGGCGATCTGATGCAGTACTGAGGGACTGCTGCACAGTAGCCAATAAACTCACTCACTCTTATTTGGCACCTTTCAAATTATAAATGGTATTTGGACTTGAACAAAAGGTATCCACAAGGGAAGGGGTTCTATTAAACATTAACCTTTTTGCAATGATTGGACAGAAAAGTAGAAGTTTTTTTTCCTGAAGAAGGGTCTAGGCCCAAAACGGCAGCTTTCCTGCTCCTCTGATGCTGCTTGGCCTGCTGTGTTCATCCAGCTCGACACCTTGTTATCCCAGATTCTCCAGCATCTGCAGTTCCTACTGTCTCTAATTAAAAAGGGGAACAGCTCAACCCTCCTCACCTGGGATTTAACTATGGCGGGGGGGGGGGGGGTATCTTGTCTGGAAACTGTGTGAATTGGGGGGACTCTCACCGCTTTATAATAGATGGTGCCTGGCACTGTGCGAATGTCACTTTCCACGTGTCAGCCCAAACCTGTGTATTGTCCAGGTCTTGCTGCATTTTCTCATGGGCTCCATCTAACATGGAGTACCTAAGAAGTTGCGAATGGTGCTGAACCTTGTGCAATCATCGGGGAACATCCTCATTTCTGACCTTATGATGGAGGGAAGGTCATTGATGAAGCAGCTGGAGGAGGTTGGGCTGAGGACACTACCCTGAGGAACTCCTGCAGAGATCTCTTGGAGCTGCGATGACTGACCTCCAACAACCACGACCATCTTCAATGGCAGTCAATACACCCTGAAGCTGTGGAAGGTGCTACAGAAATCCAAACTAAAACTCAATGACAAAGTTAAACATTTGAAAAAAACCGTCATCCAAAACACTGGGGGTGGCTTTCCCCAGTGGGGATCTGAAGCCATTTTTCTTCACCCACTTTGTACAACAGACCCCTTCAGTCAGGAAAAGTTTCCCCAATCCCGCCACCTCCCTTCAACTGTCCTGTGTTGGCTCCTGCCTACTCTTTTGCATCTTGTTAGTGAGAGTTTGGTGGACACCCTGTGAGCTTTGTGCCTGCGGGGGTGGAACTCACTCATGTGATCCTGACCCACAGGAATGTCCACGGAGCTCGCTGGACGTTGGGCACTTTTCCCTCCTGATCAGATGGCAAAGTTCATTTGAAATGAGCTACCGCCGACCCAGAGCACAGATTCAGAATAAAATTACCTATCTACTGCCCCTACAACAGTCAACACAACCTCTGGGGGAAACGGAGACACCAAGCTTCAAATTCATTCTTTGCAATTTGACCATCTCACAGCTCACGGCTCCAGGCTCAGAGCTCCATTATAAAATCAAGGCCCTCAATTTACTGACCTCTACCCGTCCCACCTCCATTCTTCTTCCTTCCTCATGTTCTACTCACCGCAAATTCTTCTGGAGTCACCGTGAGAATGTCAAATACAGCAGCATCAAAGTGCAGGTCACAGGACCCTCTCTGCAAGGAGGTAGCAGCTAGATTCTGCAGAAAGAGGTAAAATCTCAGCTCAGAAACAGACTGTGGCTCAGCACGGATATTTTGGTCAGTGACATTGATGGCTTGGACACTAAGTGCAGCTCAGTTCACTCACACACCCGGGCTTTTCAACTTCCCTGAACTTCTAATGGACATTAGTCACTGTTTTCAAAAGTGTAGGATATGCAGCCATTAATGCAAAGCAAGATCCCACAGTGTTTTCAGATGTTGCTGGAGGGATCCTTAGCCAGGATACTGGGGACTACCCACACACGGCTCTGGACCCACCTCTCTCACACTGGCCTTGTTCTTCTCCGCTGCTTAGGCCTGAGAGTTGCACAGTAACTCCTTCTCAAGTACCTTCTCGCTCATTTGAAACGAACCTGCTCAGAACCTCAGACAGGGAATTAGAGGCTTACATCCCAGGTGTAGGCCACAGAGTCCATGGTACCTCTGCTGGAGTTATTGTCTCCAAATCCCTGCTCCGATTTCACCATGTCAGAAGCACATGTTCAAATCCCTTTCCTCCACTTGCAGCATTCCCAATCCCAACTCCTAGCAAAAACACAATTCCTCTGAAGATCTATCACCAACCACTTGGAATCCAGCAGTTTTGGTCATTGACCCTCAATGGGTAACAGATTCACTTCTTCTGTCAAAACTTGGGAAAAACATCCAGAAGGTGCTCACTTATTAACCTTCCCTGACCCTTCTTCACCTTGATCCTTCCACCCTCTTCTCAGGCCTTAAGTACTGGTAACTCTCCTTGGTGACACAAGTCCTTCAATCTATCCCAGGGTTTCTTAAGTTTATAGCAGCCTCTTTAGGAAGGTTCTTCATTTGTCTATCAGCACAGAGGAGTGTGTTCTGCTACCACCCTCTGTCCAACATAGGAATTTCACCAGGTAAAACTAAAAAAAACTGAAAGAACAGCAGATGCTGGAAATCTGAAACAAAAACAGAACCTGCTGAGATTTTCCAGCAATTTCTGGCAGCATCTGTGGAGGGAAATCAGAATTAATATCTCAGGGTCCAGTGGCTCTTCTTCAGAACTGATGGTTTTTATACAGAAGATGGGGTGGGGTAGCAGGGGTAGAGTCAACGAAAGGTGGAGATAGAGCCCAAAGAGAGAGAGAGAGAAATGTTTGAACAAAGGAGTGATTGAAGGTCAGTCTGGGGGAATGAGAAACTGCTAACGGAATCTTCAATAGCTGACAGTGGGTTGTGTGTGATAGCAACCCATGTGATGACAAGGCCTGGTGTGTGGGTGTGGGGGAAAGCAAAGGGAAAGTTGATTGAGCCCTAAAATTGTTGAACTCGATGTGAGTCCAGAAGGCTGCAGGGTTCCCAAGCAGAAAATGAGGTGCTGTTCTTCCAGTTTGCACTGAGCTTCGCTGGAGCTCTGCTGCAAGACTGAGGCGAGATGTTGGCCAGGGAGCAGTGTGGTGTGTTGAAGTGGCAAGCAACTGGATGTGCAGGGTCTTTTTTGCAGAAAGAACATAGGTGTTCTGTGAAGCACTTACCCAGTCTGCACTTTGTTTTCCCAATGTAGAGGAAACCAAATTGTGAGCAGCAAATACATTAGACTAGATTGAGTGAAGTGCAGGCAAAGCACTACTTCACCTGGAAGGTGTGTCGTGGCCGTGGATGGTGAGAAGGGAAGATAGGCTGGTATTACACCTCCTGTGATTGCAGGGGATTCTGCCATGAGGCTGTAGGGACATGTTGGGAGTGAAGGAGGTGTGAATTGGGATGTCCTGGAGGGAATGGTCCTTCCAGAGGTCTGACAAGAGAGGGGAGGAGGATCTGTATCCATCTTGCTGGAGGTGATGAAAATGGCAGCTAATGATCCTCTGGATATAAATGCTGGAGAAATTTCACTAAATCAGGCTCTTCATGAAATCCAGAGGCCCTCAAAAACCAGGGTCTGATCTGCCCACCCCCCCCACCTCAAACTTAAATCTCAACATGAGAAAAACTGAATTAACATCACAAGTTTAACATTAACCACAAATAGTGAAAGCTTTAATCCCATGTAATTATTTAAACTCCTCTCCTCCAAATCTTTTGTTAAAGAGACAAACAATATTGTCACACCTTCATACTTTAATCACACAGCTCACTTAAACAGAATCACAGAGCAAATACAGACTGCGATACAAATCAGCATTGTCCCTCCTTGCTATCACCTCCGGCCCTTACCCTTCCTAAACTGTAAAAGAAACACAATCTGACCCTTTCTTGGTACCCACATAATACAGCAACTACACAGCTACCCAGCAGGGCATTCTCTAGCCTTTAATCCCAGTCGCAGGAAGCACCATCATGAACATCCCAGAGGCCTGGTCTTAGCTCTCTACCGGGAGATAAGGATAAAAAGGCCTTCCCAGGCTGTATTTCCCATCTGGGGTCAGTAAAACTCTCATCTCAGCCA
The DNA here is from genome assembly GCF_030684315.1 of Stegostoma tigrinum. NCBI lineage: Eukaryota > Metazoa > Chordata > Chondrichthyes > Orectolobiformes > Stegostomatidae > Stegostoma > Stegostoma tigrinum. Next base: position 22,488,034 of record NC_081388.1, read on the forward strand.
GATCATGGGTTCAAGCTTCACCACAGGGCGCGCGCGCGCGCGCGCACACACACACACACACACACACACACACACACACACACTATGAGTGATTAGTGCAATATCAATGTTGTGTTCCAGATGTGAGGTTATTAAGGGTCCTGTGGTAACATTCAAAAAGAAACAGGGGCACTTTGTTTTGTAAAAGGGCGGGGGGGGGGGCAAGCAGTGCTGTGGAGACATTCTCAAGTCTATATTCACCCTCACATATTCCAACAAATAAGTCATGAAATGACTTAACTGTACAGCCTGTGGGATCTTGCTGTGCATAAAGTGACTGCTGCATTTCTCAGAATTCCTGCGGTGAACATTTTAAGAGGTGTTGCAGCGCATATGGAGGTGCTAGTTAAATGCAAGCTCTTCACCTGCAGGTCCCAGCACAGCCTGAACACAGAAAGCTGGAAGGAGAACTCATTAACTGCATTGACTCTGAAATGATTTCAGCTAAAATTAAAATTCTACTTCAAAATGACATTCACATCCTGCCGTGTCAGTGTGTCAATATACCTCGTGATATTCTCTCTGTATTCGGGTACGTGACCAGAGGCTACAACAACAGACTGAGGCTGGGACACAGCACACTCCTACCTCAAGGCCACGATCTGACTCAATGTCACTGTGAGTGTCTTCAGTCATTTCCATAGCAACAGCTGGTAGTTCTTCAACCTTGGGTCACCCAGATTCTTTAAGGGGCTCAAATTCTGTAAAAGATGAAGTGGAAATAATGAGTTTCACGTTTCACCTTTGGAGATTGGCTCATTTGATAGAATCCTTCCAATAAAGTAACTGTGCAAGAGATAAAGGTTGCAGACAGGAACCTGACAATCCTATTCTAATCATTTTCCCTTCATCCTCACTCCTGCCAAATACCAGTTATTACATAAAAAATAAAACAACTTATATACATGCAAAATCATTAGAGCCAAACATCCCAAGACATCTTACAGCAGCATGACATGGCATGGCATTGAGCCAGATAAAAATAAAAGGATAAATGTTTAAGGTGAACTCAAAGGAAGAAAGAGAGGTAGAGAGATGATGAGGTGAAGCCAGAGTTCAGAGCTTCTGCAGCTAAAATCCATGGCCAGTGACAGAAGGGCAATGGAATTAGAGAGAGGCAGAAGATCATGGAAGGTTCCGGAGATAGGGAGAGCAAAGCACATCTCACACCTGGCTAATGCAATGGTACTGAATAATTGTTCACCCTATTCCTAAACATGCACTGACATTATAATTCACCACATTCCCCTTTAGTACACCTCTGCGAGCTCCACTCTTAAATGTACAATCCACATTTACATTGTGGGGTTCTATACAACTTGGTTAACAGGTATTCCAAAAGTAAATGACTTCCCCAAACGAGCACCATCCGTCCAGAAATCTCACTTAATGAAAACTATTTCAAGCTGTAGAATCTCGTTCCCATGGCCTGTGGACGAGGTAAGTAAATGTGAGGATCTGCAAGAAGCTGTCATACCAACCAGAGAGCGGAGCGCAGCATCTGCAGCACGCAGACACACAGTTACTGAGACAGGCTTTCAGCAGAGTAACGCACGGAGTGAAACCCTCGGCACCCAGACCCGCTTCAGTCTCCGGGACAGGACGGGACGGGAACTGCCCGCGCACGCGCTCCTGTCGGGGCCGCGCCTCAGGGGAGCAATTGCAGGTGCGCACCCGTAAGAGATCTAGGCTGAAGATCCCCCACCCCCCCGGGCCATTCCCTGGGGGGGTGGAGACTGTGTTTTTACACGCGGGCCTGGGGGCACGGGGACTGTGTTTTTACACGGGACATGGGGACTGTTTTTACACGTTGGCCCGGGGACACGGGGACTGTGTTTTTACACATGGGCACGGGGACTATGTTTTTACACGGGACACGGGGACTGTGTTTTTACACGGGACACGGGGACTGTGTTTTTACACATGGGCACGGGGACTATGTTTTTACACGGGACACGGGGACTGCGTTTTTACACGCGGGCCCAGGGGCACGGGGACTGTGTTTTTACACGTGGGCCTGGGGGCACGGGGACTGTGTTTTTACACGGGGCACGGGGACTGTGTTTTTACACGGGGCACGGGGACTGTGTTTTTACACGGGACACGGGGACTGTGTTTTTACACGCGGGCCCGGGGACACGGGGACTGTGTTTTTACACGTTGGCCCGGGGACACGGGGACTGTGTTTTTACACGTGGACATGGGGGCTGTGTTTTTACACGCGGGCCTGGGGACATGGGGACTGTGTTTTTACACGCGGGTCCGGGGACACGGGGACAGTGTTTTTACACGCGGACACGGGGACTGTTTTTACACGCGGGCATAGGGACACAGCAACTGTGTTTTTACACGCGGGCCGGGGACATGGGGACTGTGTTTTTACACGCGGACACGGGGTCTGTTTTTACACGCGGGCCCGGGGACTGTGTTTTTACACGCGGGCCCGGGGACACGGGGACTGTGTTTTTACATGCGGACTGTTTTTACACGTGGGCGCGGGGACACGGGGACACAGCAACTGTGTTTTTACACGCGGGCCGGAGACACAGGGACTGTGTTTTTACATGAGGACACTGGGACTGTTTTTACACGTGGGCCTGGGGACACAGCAACTGTGTTTTTACACACGGGCCCGGGGGCACGGGGACTGTGTTTTTACATGCGGGCCGGGGACACGGGGACTGTGTTTTTACACGCGGGCCCGGGGACCCGGGGACTGTGTTTTTACACGCGGGCCTGGGGACACAGGGACTGTGTTTTTACACGTGGGCCCGGGGACACGGGGACTGTGTTTTTACACGTGGACATGGGGACTGTGTTTTTACATGCGGGCCCGGGGACACGGGGACTGTGTTTTTACACGTGGGCCTGGGGACACGGGGGCTGTGTTTTTACACGCAGGCACGGGGAATGTGTTTTTACACGCGGACACAGGGACTGTTTTACACGCGGGCCCGGGGACGGTTTTTACACGTGTGACTGGGGACACAGCGACTGTGTTTTTACACGCGGGCCGGGGACACGGTGACTGTTTTTACACGCGGGCCAGGGACACGGTGAACGTGCATTTGCACACGGGCCTGGGGACATGGGGACTGTGTTTTACACACAGGCCCAGTGACACGGTGAACGTGCATTTACACACGGTCCCGGGGACACGGTGAATGTGCATTTGCACATGGGCCCCGGGACATGGGGAATGCGCTTTTCCAGTGGGAGGAGGGACAAAAACAGAAGTTGCTGGAAATGCTCAGCAGATCTGGCGGCATCTGTGAAGAAAAAAATGTCCCGAGCTAACGTTTTGCCTCCAGAGACTTACGTTAACTTGGACTTTTTTCTTCCCAGATGCTTCCCAGATTTCGGTTTTTGTAAAGGAAGGAGGATTACTAAACAGACCAGGGCTCTGGGTCAAGCTGCTCTGTACAATCACAGAATCAGAGCCTGGTTTTAGCCTAGGAGGAGGCCTTTCTGCTCATCTTGTCTATACCAGCCCTCCCAATGAGCTTTGTTTTTAATCCCACCGCGCGTGTTACTTCTACAAAAAAGACTCTAACGGACTGGTCAAACCTCATTTCACTTTCACAAAATCACGTTAACTCTACCTGATTACCTTGAATGTATTGAAGTGAATTTACATAGCACCATTAATAATAGCCTTTAATATTTCCCCTGCGACTAATGGTAAGCTAACCGTCCTGTAATTCCCTGCTTTCTGGTTCCCTCTGTCTTTTGAATAATTTAGATACATTCACAATCTTGCAATTTAATAGGATCTTCCCCAAATCCATAAAAATTAAAGTCAGAAGTGATCTCACTAGCTGCTCTGTGAGACCCTAGAATGAAGTCCATTACAGTCAGGGCCCTTGTGAGGGCCAGCTACAACAATTTACTCAGTACCACTTCCCTGGTGATTGTGATTTCCCTGAGTTCCTCCAACTCATCCATTTCCCAACGTTTTGTTTCTCTCTGGGAATCCCTATAGTTTTTTCTTTAGCTTGTAGGATGTGGGAATCGCTAGGTTAGGTCAGCATTTATTACCTGTCCCTAGGTGACCTCCAGAAGTGAAGATATTTGCACGATACCTGTTTAATTCATCAGCCATCCTCTTATTTCCCATTCTGAATTCTCTAGCCTCCCTTTCTGCAGTACAAATACTCCATTTTGTTAACTTTTCTCTTTGAAATGTTTATGGAATTTGTTTTAGATTTATGGCTCGCTTTCTCTCATGATAGTTTTCCATCATTATTAATGTTTGGGTCATTTTTTGCTGTTTTTATTTTCCGTCCAATGTTCTGACCTGCCTGTTGTCTTTACACAATTATGTGTTTTATTTCTTTCAGTTTGATACTATCTTTAATGTTTCTAGTTAATACACAGAGTGAAACCATCCTTTGGAACTTTTCTTTCTCACTGCAATGTATTTATTGTGTGTTCTGAAATATTCCCCTTTAATTGCCTGGCACCACATCTGTACTGACCTATCTTCTAATCTAGTTTGCTAATTCATTTTAGCTTCTCTGCTTTCATGTCCTCATAACCGACTTAACCATTTCACTATCCCTCAAAATGAAAGTAAAATTCAATCTTAGGATAGGGAGGCGATGGCCTAGTGGTATTATTGCTAAGCTCTTAATTCAGAAAGTAGGTGATTTTTCTGGACACCCAGATTTGAATCCTGCTTTGGCAGATGGTGGAATTTGAATTCAAAAATGAAAAATATCAGTCTCGTTATCGTTGCTGCTACCTGGGGCCCCTTCAGTCAGAAGTCATTAACCCTGTCTCGTTGTATCAAGAGCAGTGTCACAGCCGACCATAGAAGATGGGGAGGTGACAGACCCCAAAATACTTTTTAAAAGTAAATGTGATGAGAAAGTACCCTGGAAAATATAGAGTACCTTTCGCCTCGGGGGGGTTTCCAAAGCGCTCTTTCCAGAGCCACTGAGTCTGTCCTTTCAAACTCCCCTCCCCACTCAATCCCATTTGCATTTTGGTTTCTATAATTAGTGCTGTCAAGCTGTGTTGGTTTATATTAAGAGAAGCTGACTGTAATGATTAACAATTTCCCAGATACAGCCCCAGCTGAGACAGAGTTCGTTATAGCAGAGACTGCGGCTGTAAAATCGAACCCAGCCATGGAGACTGGGAGGCGGTAGGGTCCCTTTAAGATCAGTACAACCTGCTATATACAGCATGAACACCCAGTCAGGCAGCACAGGGAACCAGCTCCTTTCTCAGGTTGCACAGCCCCCAGACAGAGGCAATCCAATGTAACTGGCCTCTGTCTGTCATGTGATGGTGTGGGGAGGGGTGTGGAGGAAGGGGAGAGAGACACAGATACAGCCAGAGCTACTCTCACTGCTGGAATGGTGCCTTTGGCTGTCTTCGATGGCTGACTGTGTCGGTGAGAGAGCCTCACTGCTCCATTCCCTTCTCCCCATCTCTCTCCACACGCGGTGACCCTCGTGGACTGACCATGGTGTATGCACAAAAGAAGGTAAACACATCTTTTCTTTCCTGCTTTTTGTAATCGGGGTGAGAGCGAAGGAGGCAAACGCTACCCAATAATCTTCAATCAGCGACTCACCGTCCTGTCCAGTGACAAGATTAACAGCTCCTTCTGTTTGATGCAGATTTCTATTCAGCTGCCTGGCCCCGTGTCCCTCAGTGTCCCAATCCCACGCCCCTGGCCCCGTGTCCCTCAGTGTCCCAATCCCACGCCCCTGGCCCCGTGCCCCTCGGTGTCCCAATCCCACGCCCCTGACCCCGTGCCCCTCGGTGTCCCAATCACCCCCATGCCCCGTGCCCCTCAGTGTCCCAATCCCACCCCCCGGCCCCGTGCCCCTCGGTGTCCCAATCACCCCCATGCCCCGTGCCCCTCAGTGTCCCAATCCCACCCCCCGGCCCCTTGCCCCTCGGTGTCCCAATCACCCCCATGCCCCGTGCCCCTCAGTGTCCCAATCCCACCCCCCTGGCCCCGTGCCCCTCAGTGTCCCAATCCCACCCCCCGGCCCCGTGCTCCTCAGTGTCCCAATCCCACCCCCCGGCCCCTCGGTGTCCCTCAGTGTCCCAATCCCCCCCCACCGGCCCCTCGGTGTCCCTCAGTGTCCCAATCCCCCCCCCCCCCCGGCCCCTCAGTGTCCCAATCCCAACCCCTGCCCCCATGCTCCTCGGTGTCCCAATCCCAACCCCTGTCCCCGTGCCCCTCAGTGTCCCAATCCCGATGTGATTTAGGTATCACAGAGACATGGTTGCAGGGAGCTCAGGACTGGCAGTTAAACATCCAAGGATTCACAACTTATCGAAAAGACAGGGAGGTGGGCAGAGGTGGTGGGGTTGCCTTGTTAGTTAGGAATGAAATTAAATCTACGGCACTGAATGACATAGGGTCAGATGATGTGGAGTCTGTGTGGGTGGAATTGAGGAACCACAAAGGCAAAAAAACTATAATGGGAGTTATGTGCAGACCTCCTAACAGTGATCAGGACCAGGGGAACAAGATGCACCGAGAAATAGATAGGGCATGTCAGAAAGGCAAGGTGACGGTGATCATGGGGGACTTCAGTATGCAGGTGGATTGGGTGAATAATGTTGCTGGTGGATCCAAAGAAAGGGAATTCATGGAATGTTTGCAGGATGGCTTTTTGGAAAAGCTTGTGATGGAGCCCACAAGAGAGCAGGCTATTCTGGATTTAGTGCTATGTAATGAGCCTGACTTTATAAAAGATCTTAAAGTAAGGGAACACTTAGGAGGCAGCGATCATAATATGGGAGAGTTCAGTCTGCAGCTGGAAAGAGAGAAGGCAAAATCGGATGTAATGGTGTTACAGTTAAATAAAGGTAATTACAGGGGCATGAGAGAGGAATTGACGAAAATCGACTGGAAGCAGAGCCTAGTGGGGAAGACAGTAGAGCAACGATGGCAGGAGTTTCTGGGTGTAATTGAGGACACAGTAAAGAGGTTCATCCCAAAGAAAAGAAAGATTATCCGTGGTGCAGGGGGGGATCAGGCAGCCATGGCTGACAAAGGAAGTCAGGAAATATAACAAAGAAAAAGGGACAGCCTATAAAGTGGCCAAGAGCACTGGGAAATCAGAAGATTGGGAAGGCTACAAAAACAAACAGAGGATAACAAAGAGAGAAATAAGGAAGGAGAGGATCATATATGAAGGTAGGCTAGCTAGTAATATTAGAAATGATAGTAAAAGCTTCTTTCAATACATAAGAAACAAATGAGAGGCAAAAGTAGACATTGGGCCGCTCCAAATTGACGCTGGAAGGCTAGTGATGGGAGATAAGGAAATAGCTGAAGAACTTAATAAGTACTTTGTGTCAGTCTTCACAGTGGAAGACATGAGTAATATTCCAACAATTAAAGAGAGTCAGGGGGCAGAGTTGAGTACGGTAGACATTACAAAAGAGAAAGTGCTGGAAAAGCTGAAAGGTCTAAAAATTGATAAATCTCCTGGCCCAGATGGGCCACATCCTAGAGTTCTGAGGGAGGTGGCTGAGGAAATAGCGGAGGCTTTGGTCGTGATCTTTCAAAAGTCACTGGAGTCAGGGAAAGTCCCAGACAGAACATAGAACATAGAACATAGAACAATACAGTGCAGAACAGGCCCTTCGGCCCTCGATGTTGCGCCGACCTGTGAACTAATCTAAGCCCCTCCCCCTACACTATCCCATCATTATCCATATGCTTATCCAAGGACTGTTTAAATGCCCCTAATGTGGCTGAGTTAATTACATTGGCAGGCAGGGCGTTCCACACCCTTACCACTATCTGAGTAAAGAACCTGCCTCTGACACCTGTCTTAAATCTATCACCCCTCAATCTGTAGCTATGCCCCCTTGTACAAGCTGAAGTCATCATCCTCAGAAAAAGACTCTCACTGTACACCCTATCTAATCCTCTGATCATCTTGTATGTCTCTGTTAAATTCCCTCTTAGCCTCCCTCTCTCGAATGAGAACAGACCCAAGTCCCTCAGCCTTTCTTCATAGGGCCTGCCCTCCAGACCAGGCAACATCCTGGTAAGTCTCCTCTGCACCTCTTCCAATGCTTCCACATCCTTCCTGTAATGGGGCGACCAGAACTGCATACAATATTCCAAATGAGGCCGCACTAGCGTTTTGTACAGTTGCAGCATGACATCACGGCTCCGGAACTCAATCCCTCCCCAAATAAAACCTAAAACACTGTAAGCCTTCTTAACAGCACTATCAACCTGGGTGGCAACTTTCAGGGATCTGTGTACATGGACACCAAGATCCCTCTGCACATCCACACTACCAAGAATCTTTCCATGATTGGAAAATTGCTGTTGCAATCCCCTTGTTTAAGAAAGGATCAAAACAAAAGATGGAAAATTATAGGCCGATTAGCCTAACGTTGGTTGTTGGTAAAATTCTAGAATCCATTGTTAAGGATGAGATTTCTAAATTCCGAGAAGTGCAGAGTCGGACGAGAACAAGTCAGCATGGATTTAGTAATGGGAGGTCGTGCCTGACAAACTGTGAGAATTCTTTGAAGACGTAACAAGTAGGTTAGACCAGGGAAACCCAGTGGATGTTATTTATTTAGACTTCCAAAAGGCCTTTGATAAGGTCCCTCACGGGAGGCTGCTGAGTAAAGTGAGGGCCTATGGTGTTCGAGGTGAGCTACAGGCTTGGATTGAGGATTGGCTGTCTGACAGAAGGCAGAGAGTTGGGATAAAAGGCTGTTTTTCGGAACGGCAACTGGTGACAAGTGGTGTCCCGCAGGGTTCAGTGTTAGGGCCGCAGCTGTTCACCTTATATATTAGTGATCTGGATGAAGGGACTGGGGGCATTCTGGTGAAGTTTGCCAATGATACGAAGATAGGTGGACAGGCAGGTAGTACTGAGGAGGTAGGGAAGCTGCAGAAAGATTTAGACAGTTTAGGAGAGTGGTCCAGGAAATGGCTGATGAAATTCAATATGAGTAAATGAGAGGTTATGCACTTTGGGAAAAAGAATACAGGCATGGACTATTTTCTAAATGGTGAGAAAATTCATAAATCAGAAGTGCAAAGGGATCTGGGAGTGTTGGTCCAGGATTCTGTAAAAGTTAACTTGCAGGTAGAGTCCGTGATTAAGAAAGCGAATGTAATGTTGTTGTTTATCTCATGAGGGTTGGAATATAAAAGCAGTGATGTGCTTCTGAGACTTTATAAGGCTCTAGTTAGGCCCCATATAGAATACTGTGTCCAATTTTGGGCCCCACACCTCAGGAAGGACATACTAGCGCTGGAGCGTGTCCAGCGGAGATTCACACGGATGATCCCTGGAATGGTAGGTTTAATGTATGATGAACGGCTAAGGATCCTGGGATTGTACTCATTAGAGCTTAGAAGGTTGAGGGGAGATCTAATAGAAACTTACAAGATAATGCATGGCTTAGAAGGGGTGGACGCTAGGAAGTTGTTTCCATTAGGCAGGGAGACTAGGACCCGTGGGCACAGCCTTAAAATTAGAGGGGGTAAATTTAAAACTGAAATGAGACGACATTTCTTCAGCCAGAGAGTGCTGGGCTTGTGGAATTCATTGCCGCAGAGTGCAGTGGAGGCTGGGACGTTAAATGTCTTCAAGGCAGAGGTCGATAAATTTGTGATCTCGCAAGGAATTAAGGGCTAAGTGATGTTGAAATGCCCATCAGCCATGATTAAATGGCGGAGTGGACTTGATGGGCCGAATGGCCTTACTTCCACTCCTATGTCTTATGGTCTTAACCCCCTTTTCCCGTGCCCCTCAGTGTCCCAATCCCACCCTCCTTACCATGTGCCCTTTGTTGCACCACCACCCCCCGTGCCCTGTCCCCCCGTGCCCTGTCCCCCCGTGCCCTGTCCCCCCCGTGCCCTGTCCCCCCCGTGCCCTGTCCCCCCGTGCCCTGTCCCCCCGTGCCCTGTCCCCCAGTCTGTTGGTAAACAGACGGAGTGCAGTAAATGTGAAGGTATTTTATCAGAATGGAACATGTGTCTGTGTGAATCTAACAAGGGAGCAGAGCAAACATTCACATCCACCACCTCACAGTAATCATCATCCCGGCACTAACACTGTTCCAGCCAAACCTGCAGTCTACAGTTCACATCCGTCTCACATCTCCTTCTCCCACTTCACCCTCCCTCTCTCTGTCACCCCCTCCGGCCCCGTCAACCCCTCCGTCCCCTACACCCCCACCCTATCTCTGTCACCCCCTCTGTCCCCTACACCCCCTCCCTACCTCTGTCACCCCCTCTCTACCTCTGTCACCCTCTCCAGCCCCTACACCCCCTCCCTATCTCTGTCACCCCCTCCCTATCTCTGTCACCCCCTCCCTACCTCTGTCACCCCCTCCCTATCTCTGTCACCCTCTCCAGCCCCTACACCCCCTCCCTATCTCTGTCACCCCCTCCCTATCTCTGTCACCCCCTCTGGCCTCTACACCCCTCCCTATCTCTGTCACCCCCTCCGGCCCCTACACCCCCTCCCCATCTCTGTCACCCCCTCTGGCCCCTACACACCCTCCCTATCTCTGTCACCCCCTCTGGCCCCTACACCCACTCCCTATCTCTGTCACCCCTTTTGGCCCCTACACCCCCTCCCTATCTCTGTCACCCCCTCTGGCCCCTACACCCCCTCCCTATCTCTGTCACCCCCTCTGGCCCCTCTAACTCCAAGGCATTCCCTCGGTTTTGCCGCTCCACTGGTGATGTTCCTGGCTGGTTTTCTGGTGAGTTAGTGCTGTGTTCTTTCCAAAGTGACCACCAGCCTGAGACAGCCCAGTCTGACCTTTATTTCATTTATCTTTGTATCCAGCTCAACATCCTGGTGGCAGTGGCTCTGATTGGAGGATTAACCTTTATAATTGCCGTGGTGCACTATATCCATCAGTCTCCTTATCCCATAATACTGTCCCCTTTGGCTGGGGAGCTGGGCAGCAGACAGAACCATCTGATTGGTGTTTATGCACAGGATGCTAAGGTGTTGCACGGTTACGTTAGCCTCAGAGAGCAACAGGTAAGTACGACGGGAAATCCGCAAACATCACAATATTTCTGTCAACTATTCATATTTACACTGCACATTGGAGACTTGCATTCCGAGAGTACCACGCACATCCTTGTGGTGTTCTTCAGCCTACTGAAGCCACTGCAGTACAGCTGAAATGCAGGTCTTTCCTGTAACAAACGGAATGCAGTAGCAAATCCCCACAAACTGCAAATCAGTAATAATCAATTAGTCTATCTTGTGATCTCGGTTGAGGAATTAAATGTCAGACAGGATAATGTCTGTCCTTGTAAAAATTAAGCCATGGGACCTAACATATACTCCAAAGTGGCAACGGCACATTCCATCAAGGTGACTGGGTCCACCCCTCCGGCGCAGTGCTCCCTCGGCGCTGACCCTCCGACAGTGCGGCGCTCCCTCGGCGCTGACCCTCCGACAGTGCGGCAATCACCCTCCGACAGTGCGGCGCTCCCTCAGCACTGACCCTCCGACAGTGCAGCACTCCCTCAGCACTGACCCTCCGATAGTGCGGCGCTCCCCCAGCGCTGACCCTCCAACAGTGCAGCGCTCCCTCAGTACTGACCCTTCGACAGTGCGGGACCCCCTCAGCACTGACCGTCCGACAGTGCAGCGCTCCCTCAACAGTGACCCTCCGACAGTGCGGCACTCCCCCAGCACTGACCCTCCAACAGTGGGGCACTCCCTCAGCACTGACCCTCCAACAGTGGGGCACTCCCCCAGCACTGACCCTCCAACAGTGGGGCACTCCCCCAGCACTGACCCTCCAACAGTGGGGCACTCCCTCAGCACTGACCCTCCGACAGTGCGGCACTCCTTCAGCACTGACCCTCCGACAGTGCGGCACTCCCTCAGTACTGACCCTTCGACAGTGCGGCACTCCCTCAGCACTGACCGTCCAACAGTGCCCACTCCCTCAGCACTGACCTTTCGACAGTGCGGCGCTCCCTCAGCACTGACCCTCCGACAGTGCGGCGCTCCCTCAGTAATGACCCTTCGACAGTGCGGCACTCCTTCAGCACTGACCCTTCGACAGTGCGGCACTCCCTCAGCACTGACCCTCCGACAGTGCCCACTCCCTCACCACTGACCCTCTGAAAGTGCCCACTCCCTCAGCACTGACCATCTGACAGTGTGGCGCTCCCTCAGCACTGACCTTCCGACAGTGCCCACTCCCTCAGCACTGACCCTCCAACAGTGCGGCGCTCCCTCAGCACTGACCCTCCGACAGTGCGGGGCCCCTTCAGTGCTGACCCTCTGATGGCATGGCGCCCCCCCCCCCCCCCCTTGCTATCATGTTGGGAATGCTGCACCCCCTGGTAGAATAGCTGGTGTACCCTCACTGCCCACATGCCTAGTGAAGCTGGACACTGAGATTGGAGGTAATATGGTTTTGTTTGTGTGTATGGTGGTGGTGGGGTGGTGCGGGGTATGTGTGGTTGTGTGTGTCTGTGTATTTGTGTGTCTGAGATGGGGTGGGGTTTGTGTGAGTGTGTATGAGTGGGGGTGTCTTGGTGGGATGTGCGTGGTGAGGAGCTGTGGGGGTGGGGAAGGACACTTGTCAGGGACTGAGTGTGTGTGTGTGTGTGTGTGTGTGTGTATGTGTGTGTGTGTGTGCATGCGCTCTGGCGGGGGTAGTGATGTGCAGGTGTGTGGGGTGGGGGTCAGCGCAGGGGCTGGGAGGGCACTGTTGTGCCTGTTGGCAGGGACTGAGTGTGTTTTGTTCCTTCCTGTAGCCATTGACTCTGAGCTGTGACCAGTGCAGCATTGTGTCCAGCTCTGGCCAGATGCTGGGGAAGGGCCTGGGCCCTGACATTGACAGCTCGGAATGTGTCTGGAGAATGAACAATGCTCCGACGGAGGGCTATGAGGCAGATGTGGGCAGCGTAACGACCGTGAGAGTGGTGTCTCACACCAGCACACCATGGCTCCTCCGGCAGAACACCTTCAGATCCCACCTCAACAACTCCATCTACATTTTCTGGGGTCCTCACAGGAACATGAGGCGTGATGGCAAGGGGATGGTCTATAACATGCTGAGAACTGTTCAGAACCGCTTCCCATCGGCCAAACTCTACACTGTGACAGAGGAACAGATGAGATATTGTGACATGGCTTTTAAAAAGGAGACTGGGAAGGACAGGTGAGGAATACAAGTGTCTTGGACTGGGCTGGCATTTCCCAGGAGGGTTTTCCCATACTACGTGAAAGGCATTGTTGCTAACTCTTTCTTCCCCACCCCTCCCCCCCATCTCCTCTACCTCTCTTCCCGCCCCCCCCAATCTCCTCTCCCTCTCTCCACCTCTCTTCCCTCCATTCCCCCATCTCCCACTTTCCACCCTCCTCCTTGCCCATTTCCCCTCAAATCTCTCCATCTCCGCTCTCTACCCCCTCTCCCCACTCTCTCCCTTCCCCCCCAAACTTTCTCCCTTTCCCCCCGACTCTCTTCTTTCCTGCCTCCTCCCACCCATCCCGCCCAAACTCTCTCCCTCCCCCCCCCCCCACTTTTGCACCCTCTCCTCCAAACCCCTCTCTTTCCCCCCCACCTCTCTGCCCCCCCCCCCCCCCCAGGGTGCTGTCGGGCTCCTACCTCAGTACAGGTTGGTTTACGTTTATCGTGGCGATGGAAGCTTGTCGATCCATTCACGTCTTTGGGATGATTAACGCGTCTTTCTGCAGGTACGGGACCGGCTCTCCCACCCCAAAACATCAGACACGCCCCTGCACCCCCCCACCCCCAACACCACCAAGACTCCACACAGGCCCCCCCCGTTTGTGTCACCAACACCAACCCCCAGCCTGGGGGCAGTGGTTGAGTTTGTTAACACATGGGCCAGAAAGGAAGTTTGCTTATCAACAAGGAAAGGCATCACACTCTCATTCACTGGGTTCTCCTGCAGTGATTGGACAGAGAAATATTGCAGAGATCAGGGAGGGACTCTGGGCAGGATGTGTTCACAGCACAGTTACCCCATGGGATACCCACACAGCAGGGAGAGAGACAGAAAGAGACCCCACGGGGGTGGGTGGAGGGGTGTGGTAGGAGAGACCCGAAAGAGAGTGAGAGGGGGGAGAGAGAGAGAGAGAGACTCCATACACAGGGGTAAGGGTGGGAGGCAGTTAGAGCAGGGGAGAGGAGGAGGACAGAGAGAGAGGGGGGGAGGTGGGTGGGGAGGGCAGGGGAAAGAGATCGGGGAGAGGGAAGGCAGAGGGGGTGAGAGGGAGAATGGAGGGAAGGCAGAGGGGAGAGAGGGAGGAGTGGGTGACAGGGGGAGGATGGATAAGGGAGAAGAGACAACCCACACAGAAAGGGGAGAGAGTTTCGGGTCCTCTTTGTTTAGAGGCAGGAAGATGTACCATACAGAAACAGACCCTTCGCTCCAAACCATCCATGCTGACCAGATTTCCCAAATAAATCTAGTCCCATTTGCCAGCGTTTGGCCCACTTCCCTCTAATCCCTTCCTATTCATATACCCATCCAGGTGCCTTTTAAATGTAATTGAACCAGCCTCCACCACTACCTCTGGCAGCTCACTCCATACACGCACCACCCTCTGCATGAAAATGTTGCCCCTTAGGTCCTGTTCTACTCTTTCCCCTTCACCTTCAACCTTTGCCCTCTCTTTTTGGAATCCTCCACTGCAGGAAAAGAAGTTGTCTATTTACCCTATCCATAACCCTCCTGACCTAATAAACCTCTATAAGGTCACCCCTCAGCCTCTGATGCTCCAGGGAAATAGCCCCAGCCCATTCAGCCTCTCCCTATAGCTCAAATCCTCCAAACCTGGCGACATCCTTGTAAATCTTTTCTGAACCCTTTCACATTTCACAACATCAATCCTGTAGCACGGGGACCAGAATTACATACAGTATTCCAAAAGTGGCCTAACCGACGTCCTGTACAGCTACAACATGTCCTCCCAACTCCTATATCCAATGCACTGACCAATAAAGGCAAGCATACCAGGATAATAAAATGTGAGGCTGGATGAACACAGCAGGCCCAGCAGCATCTCAGGAGCACAAAAGCTGACGTTTCGGGCCTAGACCCTTCATAAGAGAGGGGGATGGGGTGAGGTTTCTGGATTTAATAGGGAGAGAGGGGGAGGCGGACCGAAGATGGAGAGAAAAGAAGATAGGTGGAGAGAGTATAGGTGGGGAGGTAGGGAGGGGATAGGTCAGTCCAGGGAAGACGAACAGGTCAAGGAGGTGGGATGAGGTTAGTAGGTAGGAGATGGAGGTGCGGCTTGGGGTGGGAGGAAGGGATGGGTGAGAGGAAGAACAGGTTAGGGAGGCAGAGACAGGTTGGACTGGTTTTGGGATGCAGTAGGTGGAGGGGAAGAGCTGGGCTGGTTGTGTGGTGCAGTGGGGGGAGGGGACGAACTGGGCTGGTTGCCTTCTTCACTATCCTGTTTACCTGCAACTCTACTTTCAAGGAACTATGAACCAGCACTCCAAGGTCTCTTTATTCAGTAACACCCCCCAGGACCTAACCAGTAAGTGTATAAGTCCTGCCCTGATGTTCCTTTCCAAAATGCAGTGCCTCTCATTTATTTAAATTAAACTCCATCTGCCACTCCTTGGTCCATTGACCCATCTGATCAAGATACAGTTGGACTCTGAGGTACCCTTCGTCAATGTCCATTACACCACCTTTTTCATGTCATCTGCAAACTTACTAACCTCCTATATTCACATCCACATCATTTATATAAACGAGGAAAAGCAGTGGACCCAGCACTAATCCTAGTGGCACACCGTTAGTCACAGACCTTCAGACTAAAAAGCTGCCCTCCACCTCCACCCTCTGTCTCCTACCTCCGAGCCAGTTCTGTATCTGAATGATTAGTTCTCCCTGTATTCCATGTGATCTAACCTTGTTAATCAGTCTACCATGAGAAATCTTGTCAAGGGCCTTACTGAAGTCCATACAATCACATCCACTGCAGAGCCTGCATAAATCCCCTTCGGAACATCTTCAAAAAACTCAACCAAATTAGTGAGACATGTTTTTTTAATTTATTTGTGGGATATGGGCGTTGCTGGCTGGCCACCATTTCTTGCCCATCCCTCGTTGCCCTGGAGAAGGTGGGGGTGAGCTGCCTTCTTGAACCGCTGCAGTCCACCTGCTGTGGGTTGACCCACAATGCCCTTAGGGAGGGAATTCCAGGATTCTAACCCAGCGACAGTGAAGGAACGGCGATATATTTCCAAGTCAGGTTGGTGAGTGACTTGAAGGGGAAATATGTAGGTGGTGTTCCCATATATCTGCTGCCCTTGTCCTTCTGGATGGAAGTTGCCGTGGGTTTGGAAGGTGCTGTCTGGGGACCTTTGGTGAATTTCTGCAGCGCATCTTGTAGATAGTAGCAGCAGTATGTACTGAGCATTGTTGGTGGAGGGAGTGGATGCTTGTGGATGTGGTGCCAATCAAGCGGCTCCTTTGTCCTGGATGGTGTTAAGCTTCTTGAGTGTTGTTGGGGCTGCACTCATCCAGGCAAGTGGGGAGTATCCCATCACACTCCTGACTTATGCCTTGTAGATGGTGGACAGGCTTTGAGGAGTCAGGAGATGAGTTACTTGCCACAGTATTCCCAGCTTCTGACCTGCTCTTGTAGCCACTGTGTTAATGTGGTGAGTCCAGTTGAGTTTCCGGTCAACAGTAACCCCCAGGATGTTGATAGTGGAGGATTCAGTGATGGTAACACCATTGAATGTCAAATGACGGTGGTGAGATTGTCTTTTACTGGTGATGCTCATAGCCTGGCATTTGTGTGACGTGAATGTCACTTGCCACTTGTCAGCCCAAGCCTGGATATTGTCCAGATCTTGTTGCTTTTGACCATGGGCTGCCTCAGTATTTGAGGAGTCACGAATGGTGCTGAACATTGTGCAATAAATCGGAGAACATCCCCACTTCTGACATTATAGTGGAGGGAAGGTCATTGATGAAGCAGCTGAAGATGATTGGGCCTAGGACACTACCCTAACACTATCCTGCAGAGATGTCCGCAGCTGAGATGGCTGACCTCCCACAGCCACGACCATCTTCCTATGTATCAGGTAAGACTCCAACCATTGATGAGTTTGCCCCAGATACCCACTGATTCCAGTTTTGCTAAGGTTCCTTGATGCCACACTCAGTTGAATGCAGCCTTGATATCAAGGGTTGTCACTCTCACCTCACCTCTGGAATTCTTATGTCCATGTTTGAATCAAGGCTGTAATGAGGTCAGGAGCTGAGTGGCCCGGGCAGAACCCAAACTGGGCATCATTGAGCAGGTGCTGCTTCATAACCCTGGTGATGACATCTTCCATCATTTTATTGATGGCTGACAGGGTGGTAATGAGCCGGGTTGGATTTGTCCTGCTTTGCGTGTACAGGACATACTTGGCAATTTTCCACATTGTCGGGTAGATTCAAGTGCTGTAACTGTACTGGAACAGCTCGGCTAAGGGAGCAGCAAGTTCTGGATTACACGTCTTCGGTACTATTGCCGCAGTGTTGTCAGGGCCCGTAGCCTTTGCAGTATCCAGTGTCTCCATCCATTTCTTGATATCACATGGAGTGAATCAAATTGACTAAAGACCGGTATCTGTAATGCTGGGGACCACTGGAGGACGCCGAGATGGATCATCCACTCAGCACTTCCGGTTGAAGATTGGTGCAAATGCTTCAGCCTTGTCTTTAGCACTGATGTGCTGGGCGCTTCCATCATCGAGGATGGGGATATTTGTGGAACCTCCTTCTCCAGTGATTTGTTTAATTGTCCACCACCATTCACAACTAGATGTGGCAGGTTGCAGAGCTTAGATCTGATCTGTTGGTTGTGGGATCGCTTAGCTCTGTCTGTCACTCGTTACTTATGCTGTTTTGGTGTGCAGGTAGTCCTGTTTGGTGGCTTCACTATATTGATGCCTCATCTTCAGGGAAAACACAATGTGGAGCTGGAGGAGCACAGTGGGCCAGGCAGCATCAGAGGAGCAGGAAAACTGACATTTTGGGTCAAGACCCTTCTTCAGAAATGGGGGAGGGGGAAGGGAGCTCAGAAATAAAGAGGCAGAAGAGGGGTAGGGCTGGGGAATGCAGGCAGGATGGTGATAGGTGAGTGCAGGTAGGCCATGGTGGGGATTGGCCAGTGAGGGGAGTGGGGCAGATAGGTGGGAGAGAAGATGGACAGGTTATGTCAGGTCAAGGAGAAGAGGGTGAGAGGGAGGGTTAGTCAGGGGATGAGGCTGGGGGTGGGGAGATTTTGAAACTAGTAAAGTCCATATTGAGACTTGGGAGTGTTTATTGGGCTGCAGGCTTCCAAGGCATAATATGAGGTGCTGCTCCTCCAGCTTGTGGGTGGTGTTATTGTGACACTGAAGGAGGCCCATGACGGACATGTCACCCAGGGACTGGGAGGGGCGGTTGAAGTGGTTGGTGACTGGAAGGTGTTGTCGTTTGTCACGTACAGAGCACAGATGCTCTACAAAATGGTTTCCGAGCCTCCTCTTGGTCTCGGCAAAATAGAGGAGGCTACATTGGGAGCAGCGGATGCTGTAGACTACATTGGCAGATGTGCAGGTGACCCTCTGCCTGACGTGAAAGGTTTGTTTGTTTCCTTGGATGAGGGCGAGGGGGCAGGGTAGCACCTCCTGCGGTTGCAGGGAAAGGTGCCGGGAGTAGTGAGGCTATATGGGAGTGTGGAGCAGACAAGGGAGTCGCAGAGTGAGCAGTACCTATGAAAGACAGACAGAGCTGAAGGAGGGTCCCAACCCAAAACGTCAGCTTTCCTGCTTGTCTGATGCTGCCTGCCCACTGTGTTCCTCCAGCTCCACCCTGCATTATCTCTAACTCCAGCTTTGACAGTTCTATCTCATCCTCAGGTATGCCTGGTGCTGTTCCTGGCTGCTCCCCCATTGAACCAGGTGGACCCCCTGGCTTGATGGTAGTGGTTGTGTTGGGGATATGCTGGGTCATGAGGTTACAGATAGAGCTGGAATACAGTTCTGCTGCTGGTGACCCACACTGCCTCATGAATGCCCAGTCTGGAGTTGCGAGATCTGTGTAAAACTCTGTCCCATTTAGCACAGTGATTTCCCATGCACAAAGCCATGTTGACTTCCCGTAATCAGTCCCTGCCTTTCCAAATACATGTAAATCCAGTCCCTCAGGATTCTCTCCAACAACATGCTCACCACCGATGTCAGGCTCACTGGTCTATAGTTCCCTGGCTTTTCCTTACCATCTTTCTTAAATAGTGGCATCACGTTGGCCAAACTCCAGTCTTCTGGCACCTTACCTGTGGCTACCGATATCTCGGCTAGGTGCCCAGCAATCACTTCCCTAGTTTCCCAGACAGTTCTTGGGTACATTTGAACAGAATCCGGGGATTTATCCACCTTAGAGTTTTAAGCCATCCAGCACCTCCTCCTCTGTAATGTGGACATTTTTCAAGATATCGCTATTTAGTTCCTCACATTCTCCATCCTGCATATCCTTCTCCACAGTAAACACTGATGCAAAATACACATTTAGTATCTTGCCCCACCTTCTGCGTTTCCACATGTAGGTGGCCTTGCTGATCTTTAAGGGGCCCTATTCTCTCCCTTGTTACCCTTTTGTCCTTAAGGCATTTGGAGAATCCCTCTGTATTCTCCTTAACACTATTCGCCAAAGCCATCTCATGTCCCCTTTTTCCTCTCCTGATTCCCCTCTTAAGTATTCTCTACTGCCTTTTGAGTCATTTGGAAGTGTTGTAGGAAGGATTAGCCAGGATTCAGAATGTGGTGAAGCCCAGGCATCACTTGTGGACAGTCAAAGACAAGAGAAAGTTGTTGCTGGTTGGTTGGACACTGGTGGTATGAAGTAACTGACTGGTTGTGTTAATGTGGAGGCTGAATGTAGAATGAGCCAAAGTACAGTGAACAGAGAAACTCACATGGAGCACAGCATCATCATCAGTATCACCAGGAAGGTCACACAATGGGAAGTGTTTATTATTAACATTCTCTGTATCAGGTTTGAGTTTTCAGATTGTCATTCTAGCACCATGAGGAGAAATCCCAGTTTCACATCAGTTTCATTGAGAAAACAGTGCGACTAAATTCTAAGGGAAGACGTCAGAAGAAAAGAATTTGCACTTCTTTAACACCTTTCAAGTGCTCAGACCATCCCAAAGTGAATTACAGTCTGTTACAGTTCATGTGGGTAGTTGATGATGGAATGGTACTCTCACCGGTTTATTAATCCGGGGGACAAGAAATCTGAAATAAATAAACCATTTCAGTGATGGTGACCATGACAACTATCATTGATTGTCTTAAAAAAAACCTGCCTAGTTCACTGATGTCCACTAGGGAAGGAAATCTGCCGTCCTTATTGGGTCTAGCCTACATGTGACTCTCGACCCTTGGTAATGTGGCTGACTCTTGTCTACCCCCTGAAATGGTCTCTCAAGCCTCACTATTCAAGGGCATTTAGGGCTGGGCAACAAATTCGGGCCTTACCAGTTGCACCCACATCCCACAAAACAAATAAAGAGTAATATTTGTAGGTCCTTACGCAGTGTGGAGACAACATGGCAAGTTCATTAAATTCCCAGCAATACTACATCATCTGTTTATTGTGATGTTAACGGAGGATATGTATTGGCCAGGGGAAACTCCATGTCGTTCTGCAGAAAAAGTGCTACACCATTGTTTCAATCTCCCGGAGGAGATAGATTAATATTTCTTTCAGAAACACAGCTCATTCAGGCAGGGCTGCTATCTCCCTGTGCTGCAATGGTGAGGCAGCCAGGATTCTCAGAGTCATTTAGGAATTGTTGGTCTCTCTAACATTCTTTAAGAGAATGACGTGGTGTCTTTTCCGTCAACAGCACCGAGGGGCACAGGAACGTGCCATATCATTACTATGAGCCCAGCGGGCAGGAGGAATGTGCCGAGTATTATCTACACGAGAACGCACAGTACGGGGGGCATCGGTTCATTACAGAGAAAGGCGTCTTTGCAAAATGGGCGAAAGAAAGGAAGATCAAATTCTTCAACCCCACCTGGCAGATCTCCTAACACACATCGAACAGAGTCACCTTCAATGGTGGGACTGCAGCTTCTCCCTCAAATCCCTATCGACAGCACCAACACAACCAGACAATGATGTCTCTATGCTTCTACATGTCCTCAATAAAGGACCATGTTATCCCTGTGCCTGGCACATTTTTTTGCTGTCCCCCTGTGCTTTCAGGTGGACAGAAGCTGCTGTGTTTGTTAGAGAGCGTTGTAGTGAAGGTGAGTGAACTGGTTGTAAACCTGACACATGGTCAGGAGAAACATTGAGAATAATTCAGTTCATCCCTGACTGTCCCAACTGGGAATGCTACCAAAACTAATGTGTCGCCATTTTGTCAGCCAGCACTCTGTCAAAGGAGCTGTTCCTGAGGCTTCCTGCAGCAAAGAACAGCACCTCATTTTCTGCTTGGGAATTCTGCAGCCTTCAGGATGTAATATTGAATTGAACAATTTTAAGTCCATGTCCACAGCCCGACCCTCACACATGAGGCCTTATCATCACATGGGCTGCTACTACCCACTACCCACTGTCAGTCACTAATGGCCCCCATTAGCAGCTATACATTCACCTAGGCTGACCTTTAACCACTCATTTCTTTGTCCCACTGTTTTATCTCTCTCTTCAGACTCTATCTCCACCTACCATCTACTCTTCCCCCCACCCTATCTTCTGTATAAAAGTCATCCTTTTTCTAGCTACCATCAGTTCTAAAGAAGGCTCACTGAATCCAAAACATTAAGTCTGTTTTCTCTCTTAAAGATGCTGCCTGACTTGCTGAGTTTTTCCAGCAATTGCTGGATTTGTTTATGGCCTGTCATTTCCTGTTATTTTCCTCTCTCTCTCTCTCTCTCCCCCTCACGCATGTGCGTTCTCACTCTCTCTGCTCCCTCTCTCACGTTATCATGTGCTGTCTCACTGTCTGTCTCTGAATAAAGAAGGTACATTCGCTAATCTCCAATCTATTGGAACAATGCCAAAACCCAAGGAGTTTGGAAATTTAAAACCGCACCAATAATCTCACTTGCTATTTGTAGACCCTGCAGTGAAGTCCATGAGAAATTGGGCATTTGTCAGGGCAGCTCCAGCCATTTACTTGGGACCACTTCCCTGACGGTTCTGATTTCCCTCAGCTCTGTGCTCCTTCCCACTCCCAGATGTATCACTGCTTCAGGGGATAACTCAAACCTTCCACAATTAAGACCAATACAAAATACCAGTTCAATTCATCTGCATCTCCTTATTTTCCCTTAGCCATTCTGTATTTCTATAGGGCCAACACACAGTGTAAACTTTTACTCTTCAAATATTGGTAGAAACTCTTACTATCTGTTTTTAGATTTCTGGCAATCTTTTTCTCACACTCGTTTCCCCTCTTGGTTTTAGTCAGACTTTATGTTTTCACAGATTGAAACCATAAGATATAGGAGCAGGAGTGGGCCATTGATCATGGCTGATCTGATAATCCTCCACTCCACACTTGTAACCCGTAAACATTGATTCCCTGATGAAAAATCTGCCTCTCGGCCATGAATTTAGTTAATGACCCATCCTCAACAGCCCTCTGTGGTGAAGAATTCCACAGATTCTCTCCCCTCCTCATCTCTGCCATAATTTCTCTGAAATTATGCTCTCAGGTTTTCAACACTTTACCTAAACCCAGTTAATTCCCTTAAGAATTTTGTGTTTCGCTGGGATCAACTCTCATCCTTCTAAACTCCAATGAGTCCATGCCCAACCTGTCTAACCTCTCATTGGAAATCCCTCCAGTCCCAGGATCAGCCAAGTGAACCTTCTCCTGACTGTTTCAGAATGAGGGGACCAAAACTATACACAAAATTCCCGATTAGTCAAATCAGTGCCTTGTACAATCAAGACCTCCCTAATTCTATACTCTATTACCTTTGGATAAAAAGCCAAACATTCCATTTGCTTTCCTATTGGAGCTGTGCAGATTCAGATTTATATAGGTGTGTTGGGTAGGGAGGCCCACAGATCCAAATACATGGAGAGGGAGACAGGTTCACCAGACTCTAATGGAACAGGACAGCAGGCAAGGGCCGTGGTTGTATTACATCTGTTCCTATAATATTTCATTCAGGGCCCTTTAATGCTTCACATTCAAAATAGACATAGATACTGTTAAAATGATTGTCTGTGTGTGTCAGAGAGTGAGAGTGTAGAATTATCATACTGTGTGTGGGAGTCAAACTGTACTTATTCATATAGTGTGTGTGTGTGTCAGAGAGTGAGTATAATTATTTGCATTGAGTGTCTGTGTGTGTCAGTGTGTTAGCGTTCATGCCAGGGAGCATCAGCATTGTAGTGTGTGTGTGTGTGTGTGTGTGTGTGTGTGTGTGTGTGTGTGTGTGTGTGAGAAAAGGGAGGTTGTTGAGGAACATGTACACTATGCCCTCCCCTTGACTGAAGGCTCTAGGACCTGAAATAAACACTGAGTCAGGAGCTGAGATAATGGGAACTGCAGATGCTGGAGAATTCCAAGATAATAAAATGTGAGGCTGGATGAACACAGCAGGCCAAGCAGCATCTCAGGAGCAGAAAAGCTGACGTTTCGGGCCTAGACCCTTCATCAGATGAAGGGTCTAGGCCCGAAACGTCAGCTTTTGTGCTCCTGAGATGCTGCTTTGCCTGCTGTGTTCATCCAGCCTCACATTTTATTATCACTGAGTCAGGAGCTGGTCACTGAAATTAAATCAACAGGCCCTAAGAGGCCCAGCGCAGAAGCTGGATTGAGAAGCTGCAGGGAGAGAACCAGTCATATTCCGAATGATCTAATGACCCTTCATCTGTTACCATTTTGGTTTAGGCAGTGAGAATAATTTAGTCCCTGTTAACAGCAAGAAACTAGGCAAAATGCATTTTCTTACACACGTCTTATATGCTGTCAATGTTTTATTGGATAGATTCAGTTTGAAGGATATTATAGGATCATAGAGTCACACAGTGCAGAAACAAACCCTTTGGTCCAACCAGTCCACCATATTCCCAAACTAAACTAGTCTCACCTGCCTGTGATTGGCCCATATGCCTCCAAACTTTTTCTATTCATATCTAAAAATCTTATAAATGCTTTAACTGTACCTGCGTCCATCACTTCCTCTGAAGTTCATTCCACACGCAAACCACTGTCTGTGTGAAAATGCTGTCCTTCTTAAGTGTTTCCTCACACCTTAGAAATGTGACTCCTGGTTTTGAACTCCCCACCCAAGGGAAAAGACCCTTGTCATTCATCTTATCCATGGATCTCATAATTTTACATAAATCTCAATGAAGTCACCCTTCAATCTTCTATGCTCCAGTGAAAAAAGTCCCAGTCTTTCCAGTCTATTTTTATATTTCAAACCCTCCATTCCCAGCAACATCCTGGCAAATCTTTTCTGGGCCTACTCCAGTTTAATAATATCCTTTCTGTATAGGGCAACTAGAACTGGACGCACGACTCTGGAAGGGGTCTCACCAATGTCATGGCATCCCAATCTCAAAGTTCTGAGCAATGAAGGAAAGTGTGCTAAATGCCTTCTTAAGTACTCTGTCTACCTGTGATGCAACTTCCAAAGAATTATGGACCTGAGCCGTTAAGTCTCTCTGTTCTACAACACTACCCTGGACCCTACTGTTAACTCTATAAGCCCTGCCTTTGTTTTTTGCACCAAAATGCAATGCCTCACATTTATCCAGATTGAACTCTATCTGCCACAAGTCAGCCCATTGACCCAATTGATCAAGATCTCTTTGTAATCTGAGATAACCTTCTCCACTCTCCCCTTTATCACCAGTTGTGGAGAATATGACTGTGCTTATGGTGACAAACACAGACCACAATAGCACAGAGGTGACTGCATGATCAATGCTTCGTTGTGCTGTCGATACTGTGGGAATGTTACCTGAGTGACTCGTGTTTGAATAGGGCCCTGGGCCCACTCATGTCCAGCTGAGCAGACAGCGGTCAGGTCTAACTGGGTGTGACAGGTCAGTACCCAAACCAAGTGGCCTCACTGACATTCCTCAAAAAGAAACCTCTGCTTTTGAAGGACGCTGTAACGGTAAAGTGATGATGAAGTTTCCATTTAGCCCACAGCGGATAACTTTAAAATGAAGACACAAGCAATTCATCAATCAGTGGCAGAAAATTCATACCCTGCTGCCACTCGCCAAACATCCCCAAAGCACAGCAATTAGACTCAGTGGGAGCACTAGTGTTCCTCTGTAGCAATTAGACTCAGTGGGAGCACTAGTGTCCCTCTGTAGCAATTAGACTCAGTGGGAGCACTAGTGTTCCTCTGTAGCAATTAGACTCAGTGGGAGCACTAGTGTTCCTCTGTAGCAATTAGACTCAGTGGGAGCACTAGTGTTCCTCTGTAGCAATTAGACTCAGTGGGAGCACTAGTGTTCCTCTGTAGCAATTAGTCTCAGTGTGAGCTGTAGTGTTCCTCTATAGCAATTAGACTCAGTGTGAGCACTAGTGTTCCTCTGTAGCAATTAGACTCAGTGGGAGCACTAGTGTCCCTCTGTAGCAATTAGACTCAGTGGGAGCACTAGTGTTCCTCTGTAGCAATTAGACTCAGTGGGAGCACTAGTGTTCCTCTGTAGCAATTAGACTCAATGGGAGCACTAGTGTTCCTCTGTAGCAATTAGACTCAGTGAGAGCATGAGTGTTCCTCTATACCAATGAGACTCAGTGTGAGCTCTAGTGTTCCTCTATAGCAATTAGACTCAGTGTGAGCTGTAGTGTTCCTCTATAGCAATTAGACTCAGTGTGAGCACTAGTGTTCCTCTATAGCAATTAGACTCAGTGTGAGCACTAGTGTTCCTCGATAGCAATTAGACTCAGTGTGCGCACTAGTGTTCCTCTACAGAAGTTAGACTCAGTGTGAGCTGTAGTATTACTCGATAGCAATTAGAATCAGTGTGCGCACTAGTGTTCCTCGATAGCAATTAGACTCAGTGTGAGCTGTAGAGTTCCTCTGTAGCAATTAGACGCAGTGTGAGCACTAGTGTTCCTCTGTAGCAATTAGACTCAGTGTGAGCACTAGTGTTCCTCTGTAGTAATTAGACTCAGTGTGAGCACTAGTGTTCCTCTGTAGCAATTAGACTCAGTGTGAGCACTAGTGCTCCTCTATAGCAATTAGACTCAGTGTCAGCACTAGTGTTTCTCTCTAGCAATTAGAAGCGGTGTGAGCACTAGTGTTCCTCTACAGCAATTAGACTCAGTGTGAGCACCAGTGTTCCTCTATAGCTATTAGACTCAGTGTGAGCACCAGTGTTCGTCTATAGTTATTAGACTCAGTGTGAGCTGTAGTGCGCCTCTATAGCTATTAGACTCAGTGTGAGCTCTAGTGTTCCTCTATAGCAATTAGACACAGTATGAGCTCTACTGTTCCTCTCTAGCAATTAGACTCAGTGTGAGCTCTAGTGTTCCTCTATAGCAATTAGACTCAGTGTGAGCTGTAGTGCTCCTTTATAACAATTAGACTCAGTATGAGCACTAGTGTTCCTCTATAGCAATTAGACTCAGTGTGAGCACTAGTGTTCCTCTATAGCTATTAGACTCAGTATGAGCACCAATGTTCCTCTATAGCCATTAGACTCAGTGTGAGCTCTAGTGCGCCTCTATAGCTATTAGACTCAGTGTGAGATCTAGTGTTCCTCTATAGCTATTAGACTCAGTGTGAGCTTTAGTGCGCCTCTATAGCTATTAGACTCAGTGTGAGCTCTACTGCTTCTCTCTAACAATTAGACGCAGTGTGAGCACTAGTGTTCCTCTGTAGCAATTAGACTCAGTGTGAGCTGCAGTGTTCCTCTGTAGCAATTACACTCAGTGTGAGCACTAGTGTTCCTCTATAGCAATTCGACTGAGTGTGAGCTCTAGTGTTCCTCTATAGCAATTAGTCTCGGTGTCAGCTCCAGAGATCCTCTACAGCAATTAGACTCAGTGGGAGCACTAGTGTTTCTCTCTAACAATTAGACACAGTGTGAGCACAAGTGTTCCTCTATAGCAATTAGACTCAGTATGAGCACTAGTGTTCCTCTGTAGCAATTAGACTCAGCGAGAGCACTAGTGTTTCTCTCTAACAATTAGACAGTGTGAGCACTAGCGTTCCGCTATAGCAATTAGACTCAGTGTGAGCACTAGTGTCCTCTATAGCAATTAGACTCAGTGTGAGCTGTAGTATTCCTCTCTAGCAATTAGACTCAGTGTGAGCTGTAGTGTTCCTCTGTAGCAATTAGACTCAGTGTGAGCACTAGTGTTCCTCTATAGCAATTCGACTGAGGGTGAGCTCTAGTGTTCCTCTATAGCAATTAGACTCAGTGTGAGCTGCAGAGTTCCTCTATAGCAATTAGACTCAGTATGAGCACTAGTGTTTCTCTCTAACCATTAAACACAGTGTGAGCAATAGTGTTCTCCGCTATAGCAATTAGACTCAGTGTGAGCACTAGTGTTCCTCTGTAGCAATTAGGGTCAGTGTGAGCTATAGTGTTGCTCTATAGGAATAAGACACAGTGTGAGCTCTAGTGTTCCTCTATAGCAATTAGACTCAGTATGAGCACTAGTGTTCCTCTGTAGCAATTAGACTCAGTGTGAGCACTAGTGTTTCTCTCTAACAATTAGACACAGTGTGAGCACTAGTGTTCCGCTATAGCAATTAGACTCATTGTGAGCACTAGTGTTCCTCTATAGCAATTAGACTCAGTATGAGCACTAGTGTCCTCTATAGCAATTAGACTCAGTGTGAGCTGTAGTATTCCTCTCAAGGAATTAGACTCAGTGTGAGCTGTAGTGCTCCTCTGTAGCAATTAGACTCAGTGTGAGCTGTAGTGTTGCTCTGTAGCAATTAGAATCAGTGTGAGCACTAGTGTTCCTCTACAGCAATTCGACTCAGTGTGAGCTCCAGTGTTCCTCTATAGCAATTAGTCACAGTGTGAGCTGTAGTGTTCCTCTATTGCAATAAGACACAGTGTGAGCTCTAGTGTTCCTCTGTAGCAATTAGACTCAGTGTGAGCTGTAGTATTCCTCTCTAGCAATTAGTCTCAGTGTGAGCTGTAGTTTTTCTCTATAGCTATTAGACTCAGTGTGAGCACTAGTGTTCCTCTGTAGCAATTAGACTCAGTGTGAGCTCTAGTGCGCCTCTATAGCAATTAGACTCATTGTGAGCTCTACTGTTTCTCTCCAACAATTAGACACAGTGTGAGCACTAGTGTTCCTCTCTAGCAATTAGACTCAGTGTGAGCTCTAGTGTTCCTCTATAGCAATTAGACTCAGTATGAGCTGTAGTGCTCCTCTCTAGCAATTAGACTCAATATGAGCTCTAGTGTTCCTCTATAGCAGGTAGACTCAGTGTGAGCACTAGTTTTCCTCTATAGCTATTAGACTCAGTGTGAGCACCAGTGTTCCTCTATAGCAATTAGACTCAGTGTGAGCTCTAGTGCGCCTCTATAGCAATTAGACTCAGTAATAGCACTAGTGTTCCTCTACAGCAATTAGACTCAGTGTGAACACTAGTGTTCCTCTATAGCAATTAGACTCAGTGTGCACACTAGTGTTCCTCGATAGCAAGTAGACTCAGTGTGAGCACTAGTGCTCCTCTATAGCAATTAGACTCAGTGTGAGCACTAGTGCTCCTCTATAGCAATTAGACTCAGTGTCAGCACTAGTGTTTCTCTCTAACAATTAGAAGCGGTGTGAGCACTAGTGTTCCTCTACAGCAATTAGACTCAGTGTGAGCACCAGTGTTCCTCTATAGCTATTAGACTCAGTGTGAGTTCTAGTGTTCCTCTATAGCAATTAGACTCAGTGTGAGCACGAGTGTTCCTCTATAGCTATTAGACTCAGTGTGAGCTGTAGTGCGCCTCTGTAGCAATTAGACTCAGTGTGAGCTCTACTGTTTCTCTCTAACAATTAGACACAGTGTGAGCACTAGTGTTCCTCTATAGCAATTAGATTCAGTGTGGGCTGTAGTGCTCCTCTCTAGCAATTAGACTCATTGTGAGCTGTAGTGTTCCTCTGTAGCAATTAGACTCAGTGTGAGCACTAGTGTCCTCTATAGCAATTAGAGTCAGTGTGAGCTGTAGTATTCCTCTCTAGCAATAAGACTCAGTGTGAGCTGTAGTGTTCCTCTATAGCAATTAGACTCAGTGTGAGCACCAGTGTTCCTCTATAGCTATTAGACTCAGTGTGAGCTCTAGTGCGCCTCTATAGCAATTAGACTCAGTGTGGGCTCTACTGTTTCTCTCTAACAATTAGACACAGTGTGAGCACTAGTGTTCCTCTATAGCAATTAGAGTCAGTGTGAGCTGTAGTATTCCTCTCTAGCAATAAGACTCAGTGTGAGCTGTAGTGTTCCTCTATAGCAATTAGAATCAGTGTGAGCACTGGTGTTCCTCGATAGCAATTCGACTCAGTGTGAGCTCTAGTGTTCCTCTATAGCAATTAGTCTCAGTGTGAGCTGTAGTGCTCCTCTGTAGCCATTAGACTCAGTATGAGCACTAGTGTTCCTCTGTAGCAATTAGACTCAGTGTGAGCACCAGTGTTTCTCTCTAACAATTAGACATAGTGTGAGCACCAGTGTTCGTCTCTCGTTATTAGACTCAGTTTGAGCTGTAGTGCTCCTCTATAGCTATTAGACTCAGTGTGAGCACCAGTGTTCCTCTATAGCTATTAGACTCAGAGTGAGCACCAGTGTTCCTCTATAGCCATTAGACTCAGTGTGAGCTCTAGTGTTCCTCTATAGCAATTAGACTCAGTGTGAGCACCAGTGTTCCTCTATAGCTATTAGACTCAGTGTGAGCTCTAGTGCGCCTCTATAGCAATTAGACTCAGTGTGAGCTCTACTGTTTCTCTCTAACAATTAGACACTGTGTGAGCACTAGTGTTCCTCTATAGCAATTAGACTCAGTGTGGGCTGTAGTGCTCCTCTCTAGCAATTAGACTCAGTATGAGCACTAGTGTTCCTCTATAGCAAGTAGACTCAGTGTGAGCACTAGTTTTCCTCTATAGCAAGTAGACTCAGTGTGAGCACTAGTTTTCCTCTATTGCTATTAGACTCAGTGTGAGCACCAGTGTTCCTCTATAGCTATTAGACTCAGAGTGAGCACCAGTGTTCCTCTATAGCAATTAGACTCAGTGTGAGCTCTAGTGCGCCTCTATAGCAATTAGACTCAGTAATAGCACTAGTGTTCCTCTGTAGCAATTAGACTCAGTGTGAACACTAGTGTTCCTCTATCGCAATTAGACTCAGTATAAGCACGAGTGTTCCTCTATAGCAATTAGTGTCAGTGTGAGGACTAGTGTTCCTCCATAGCAATTAGACTCAGTGTGAGCTCTAGTGTTCCTCTATAGCAATTAGAATCAGTGTGCGCACTAGTGTTCCTCGATAGCAAGTAGACTCAGTGTGAGCACTCGTGTTCCTCTATAGCTATTAGACTGAGTGTGAGCTCTAGTGCGCCTCTCTAACAATTAGACTCAGTGTGAGCTCTACTGTTTCTCTCTAACAATTAGAAACAGTGTGAGCACTAGTGTTCCTCTATAGCAATTAGACTCAGTGTGGGCTGTAGTGCTCCTCTCTAGCAATTAGACTCAGTATGAGCACTAGTGTTCCTCTATAGCAAGTAGACTCAGTGTGAGCACTAGTGTTCCTCTATAGCAATTAGAATCAGTGTGAGCACTAGTGTTCCTCTATAGCTATTAGACTCAGTGTCAGCACTAGTGTTCCTCTATAGCAATTAGACTCAGTGTCAGCACTAGTGTTCCTCTATAGCAATTAGACTCAGTGTGAGCACTAGTGTTCCTCTATAGCAATTAGACTCAGTGTGAGCACTAGTGTTCCTCTATAGCAATTAGTCTCAGTGTCTGCACTAGTGTTCCTCTATAGCAATTAGACTCAGTGTGAGCTGTAGTGTTCCTCGATAGCTATTAGGCTCAGTGTGAGCTGTAGTGTTCCTCTATAGCAATTAGACTCAGTGTGAGCTCTAGTGTTCCTCTATAGCTATTAGACTCAGTGTCAGCACTAGTGTTCCTCTCTAGCAATTAGACTCAGTATGAGCACGAGTGTTCCTCTTTCGCAAATCGACTCAGTGTGAGCACCAGTGTTCCTCTATAGCTATTAGACTCAGTGTGAGGTCTAGTGCGCCTCTATAGCAATTAGACTCAGTAATAGCACTAGTGTTCCTCTGTAGCAATTAGACTCAGTGTGAGCTGTAGTGTTGCTCTGTAGCAATTAGAATCAGTGTGAGCACTAGTGTTCCTCTACAGCAATTCGACTCAGTGTGAGCTCCAGTGTTCCTCTATAGCAATTAGTCACAGTGTGAGCTGTAGTGTTCCTCTATTGCAATAAGACACAGTGTGAGCTCTCGTGTTCCTCTGTAGCAATTAGACTCAGTATGAGCACTAGTGTCCTCTATAGCAATTAGACTCAGTGTGAGCTGTAGTATTCCTCTCTAGCAATTAGTCTCAGTGTGAGCTGTAGTTTTCCTCTATAGCTATTAGACTCAGTGTGAGCACTAGTGTTCCTCTGTAGCAATTAGACTCAGTGTGAGCTCTAGTGCGCCTCTATAGCAATTAGACTCATTGTGAGCTCTACTGTTTCTCTCCAACAATTAGACACAGTGTGAGCACTAGTGTTCCTCTCTAGCAATTAGACTCACACTGAGCTGTAGTGCTCCTCTCTAGCAATTAGACTCAGTATGAGCACTAGTGTTCCTCTATAGCAAGTAGACTCAGTGTGAGCACTAGTTTTCCTCTATAGCTATTAGACTCAGTGTGAGCACCAGTGTTCCTCTATAGCAATTAGACTCAGTGTGAGCTCTAGTGCGCCTCTATAGCAATTAGACTCAGTAATAGCACTAGTGTTCCTCTATAGTAATTAGACTCAGTGTGAACACTAGTGTTCCTCTATAGCAATTAGACTCAGTGTGCGCACTAGTGTTCCTCGATAGCAAGTAGACTCAGTGTGAGCACTAGTGCTCCTCTATAGCAATTAGACTCAGTGTCAGCACTAGTGTTTCTCTCTAACAATTAGAAGCGGTGTGAGCACTAGTGTTCCTCTACAGCAATTAGACTCAGTGTGAGCACCAGTGTTCCTCTATAGCTATTAGACTCAGTGTGAGCTCTAGTGTTCCTCTATAGCAATTAGACTGAGTGTGAGCACCAGTGTTCCTCTATAGCTATTAGGTTCAGTGTGAGCTCTAGTGCGCCTCTATAGCAATTAGACTCAGTGTGAGCTCTACTGCTTCTCTCCAACAATTAGACACAGTGTGAGCACTAGTGTTCCTCTATAGCAATTAGACTCAGTGTGGGCTGTAGTGCTCCTCTCTAGCAATTAGACTCAGTATGAGCACTAGTGTTCCTCTATAGCAAGTAGACTCAGTGTGAGCACTAGTTTTCCTCTATAGCTATTAGACTCAGTGTGAGCACCAGTGTTCCTCTATAGCTATTAGACTCAGAGTGAGCGCCAGTGTTCCTCTATAGCTATTAGACTCAGTGTGAGGTCTAGTGCGCCTCTATAGCAATTAGACTCAGTAATAGCACTAGTGTTCCTCTGTAGCAATTAGACTCAGTGTGAGCACTAGTGTTTCAATCTAACAATTAGACTCAGAGTGAGCACCAGTGTTCCTCTGTAGCTATTAGACTCAGTGTGAGCTCTAGTGCGCCTCTATAGCAATTAGACTCAGTAATAGCACTAGTGTTCCTCTATAGCTATTAGACTCAGTGTCAGCACTAGTGTTTCAATCTAACAATTAGACACAGTGTGAGCACTAGTGTTCCTCTATAGCAATTAGACTCAGTGTGAGCACTAGTGTTCCTCTATAGCTATTAGACTCAGTGTCAGCACTAGTGTTCCTCTGTAGCAATTAGAGTCAGTGTGAGCTGTAGTGCTCCTCTGTAGCAATTAGACTCATTGTGAGCTGTAGTGTTCCTCTGTAGCAATTAGACTCAGTGTGAGCACTAGTGTCCTCTATAGCAATTAGAGTCAGTGTGAGATGTAGTATTCCTCTCTAGCAATAAGACTCAGTGTGAGCTGTAGTGTTCCTCTATAGCAATTAGAATCAGTGTGAGCACTAGTGTTCCTCGATAGCAATTCGACTCAGTGTGAGCTCTTGTGTTCCTCTATAGCAATTAGTCTCAGTGTGAGCTGTAGTGCTCCTCTGTAGCCATTAGACTCAGTATGGGCACTAGTGTTCCTCTGTAGCAATTAGACTCAGTGTGAGCACCAGTGTTTCTCTCTAACAATTAGACATAGTGTGAGCACCAGTGTTCGTCTCTCGTTATTAGACTCAGTGTGAGCTGTAGTGCTCCTCTATAGCTATTAGACTCAGTGTGAGCTCTAGTGTTCCTCTATAGCTATTAGACACAGTAAGAGCACTAGTGTTCCTATCTAGCAATTAGACTCAGTGTGAGCTCTAGTGTTCCTCTATAGCAATTAGACTCAGTGTGAGCTGTAGTGCTCCTGTATAGCAATTAGACTCAGTATGAGCACTAGTGTTCCTCTATAGCAATTAGACTCAGTGTGAGCACTAGTGTTACTCTATAGCTATTAGACTCAGTGTGAGCACCAGTGTTCCTCTATAGCTATTAGACTCAGAGTGAGCACCAGTGTTCCTCTATAGCCATTAGACTCAGTGTGAGCTCTAGTGTTCCTCTATAGCAATTAGACTCAGAGTGAGCACCAGTGTTCCTCTATAGCCATTCGACTCAGTGTGAGCTCTAGTGCGCCTCTATAGCAATTAGACTCAGTGTGAGCTCTACTGTTTCTCTCTAACAATTAGACACAGTGTGAGCACTAGTGTTCCTCTATAGCAATTAGACTCAGTGTGGGCTGTAGTGCTCCTCTCTAGCAATTAGACTCAGTATGAGCACTAGTGTTCCTCTATAGCAAGTAGACTCAGTGTGAGCACTAGTTTTCCTCTATAGCAAGTAGACTCAGTGTGAGCACTAGTTTTCCTCTATAGCTATGAGACTCAGTGTGAGCACCAGTGTTCCTCTATAGCTATTAGACTCAGAGTGAGCACCAGTGTTCCTCTATAGCAATTAGACTCAGTGTGAGCTCTAGTGCGCCTCTATAGCAATTAGACTCAGTAATAGCACTAGTGTTCCTCTGTAGCAATTAGACTCAGTGTGAACACTAGTGTTCCTCTATCACAATTAGACTCAGTATAAGCACTAGGGTTCCTCTATAGCAATTAGTGTCAGTGTGAGGACTAGTGTTCCTCTATCACAATTAGACTCAGTGTGAGCTCTAGTGTTCCTCTATAGCAATTAGAATCAGTGTGCGCACTAAGTGTTCCTCGATAGCAAGTAGACTCAGTGTGAGCACTCGTGTTCCTCTATAGCTATTAGACTCAGTGTGAGCTCTAGTGCGCCTCTCTAGCAATTAGACTCAGTGTGAGCTCTACTGTTTCTCTCTAACAATTAGACACAGTGTGAGCACTAGTGTTCCTCTATAGCAATTAGACTCAGTGTGGGCTGTAGTGCTCCTCTCTAGCAATTAGACTCAGTATGAGCACTAGTGTTTCTCTATAGCAAGTAGACTCAGTGTGAGCACTAGTGTTCCTCTATAGCTATTAGACTCAGTGTGAGCACCAGTGTTCCTCTATAGCTATTAGACTCAGTGTGAGCACCAGTGTTCCTCTATAGCTATTAGACTCAGTGTGAGCTCTAGTGCGCCTCTATAGCAATTAGACTCAGTGTGGGCTCTACTGTTTCTCTCTAACAATTAGACACAGTGTGAGCACTAGTGTTCCTCTATAGCAATTAGAGTCAGTGTGAGCTGTAGTATTCCTCTCTAGCAATAAGACTCAGTGTGAGCTGTAGTGTTCCTCTATAGCAATTAGAATCAGTGTGAGCACTGGTGTTCCTCGATAGCAATTCGACTCAGTGTGAGCTCTAGTGTTCCTCTATAGCAATTAGTCTCAGTGTGAGCTGTAGTGCTCCTCTGTAGCCATTAGACTCAGTATGAGCACTAGTGTTCCTCTGTAGCAATTAGACTCAGTGTGAGCACCAGTGTTTCTCTCTAACAATTAGACATAGTGTGAGCACCAGTGTTCGTCTCTCGTTATTAGACTCAGTTTGAGCTGTAGTGCTCCTCTATAGCTATTAGACTCAGTGTGAGCACCAGTGTTCCTCTATAGCTATTAGACTCAGAGTGAGCACCAGTGTTCCTCTATAGCCATTAGACTCAGTGTGAGCTCTAGTGTTCCTCTATAGCAATTAGACTCAGTGTGAGCACCAGTGTTCCTCTATAGCTATTAGACTCAGTGTGAGCTCTAGTGCGCCTCTATAGCAATTAGACTCAGTGTGAGCTCTACTGTTTCTCTCTAACAATTAGACACTGTGTGAGCACTAGTGTTCCTCTATAGCAATTAGACTCAGTGTGGGCTGTAGTGCTCCTCTCTAGCAATTAGACTCAGTATGAGCACTAGTGTTCCTCTATAGCAAGTAGACTCAGTGTGAGCACTAGTTTTCCTCTATAGCAAGTAGACTCAGTGTGAGCACTAGTTTTCCTCTATTGCTATTAGACTCAGTGTGAGCACCAGTGTTCCTCTATAGCTATTAGACTCAGAGTGAGCACCAGTGTTCCTCTATAGCAATTAGACTCAGTGTGAGCTCTAGTGCGCCTCTATAGCAATTAGACTCAGTAATAGCACTAGTGTTCCTCTGTAGCAATTAGACTCAGTGTGAACACTAGTGTTCCTCTATCGCAATTAGACTCAGTATAAGCACGAGTGTTCCTCTATAGCAATTAGTGTCAGTGTGAGGACTAGTGTTCCTCCGTAGCAATTAGACTCAGTGTGAGCTCTAGTGTTCCTCTATAGCAATTAGAATCAGTGTGCGCACTAGTGTTCCTCGATAGCAAGTAGACTCAGTGTGAGCACTCGTGTTCCTCTATAGCTATTAGACTGAGTGTGAGCTCTAGTGCGCCTCTCTAACAATTAGACTCAGTGTGAGCTCTACTGTTTCTCTCTAACAATTAGAAACAGTGTGAGCACTAGTGTTCCTCTATAGCAATTAGACTCAGTGTGGGCTGTAGTGCTCCTCTCTAGCAATTAGACTCAGTATGAGCACTAGTGTTCCTCTATAGCAAGTAGACTCAGTGTGAGCACTAGTGTTCCTCTATAGCAATTAGAATCAGTGTGAGCACTAGTGTTCCTCTATAGCTATTAGACTCAGTGTCAGCACTAGTGTTCCTCTATAGCAATTAGACTCAGTGTCAGCACTAGTGTTCCTCTATAGCAATTAGACTCAGTGTGAGCACTAGTGTTCCTCTATAGCAATTAGACTCAGTGTGAGCACTAGTGTTCCTCTATAGCAATTAGTCTCAGTGTCTGCACTAGTGTTCCTCTATAGCAATTAGACTCAGTGTGAGCTGTAGTGTTCCTCGATAGCTATTAGGCTCAGTGTGAGCTGTAGTGTTCCTCTATAGCAATTAGACTCAGTGTGAGCTCTAGTGTTCCTCTATAGCTATTAGACTCAGTGTCAGCACTAGTGTTCCTCTCTAGCAATTAGACTCAGTATGAGCACGAGTGTTCCTCTTTCGCAAATCGACTCAGTGTGAGCACCAGTGTTCCTCTATAGCTATTAGACTCAGTGTGAGGTCTAGTGCGCCTCTATAGCAATTAGACTCAGTAATAGCACTAGTGTTCCTCTGTAGCAATTAGACTCAGTGTGAGCTGTAGTGTTGCTCTGTAGCAATTAGAATCAGTGTGAGCACTAGTGTTCCTCTACAGCAATTCGACTCAGTGTGAGCTCCAGTGTTCCTCTATAGCAATTAGTCACAGTGTGAGCTGTAGTGTTCCTCTATTGCAATAAGACACAGTGTGAGCTCTCGTGTTCCTCTGTAGCAATTAGACTCAGTATGAGCACTAGTGTCCTCTATAGCAATTAGACTCAGTGTGAGCTGTAGTATTCCTCTCTAGCAATTAGTCTCAGTGTGAGCTGTAGTTTTCCTCTATAGCTATTAGACTCAGTGTGAGCACTAGTGTTCCTCTGTAGCAATTAGACTCAGTGTGAGCTCTAGTGCGCCTCTATAGCAATTAGACTCATTGTGAGCTCTACTGTTTCTCTCCAACAATTAGACACAGTGTGAGCACTAGTGTTCCTCTCTAGCAATTAGACTCACACTGAGCTGTAGTGCTCCTCTCTAGCAATTAGACTCAGTATGAGCACTAGTGTTCCTCTATAGCAAGTAGACTCAGTGTGAGCACTAGTTTTCCTCTATAGCTATTAGACTCAGTGTGAGCACCAGTGTTCCTCTATAGCAATTAGACTCAGTGTGAGCTCTAGTGCGCCTCTATAGCAATTAGACTCAGTAATAGCACTAGTGTTCCTCTATAGTAATTAGACTCAGTAATAGCACTAGTGTTCCTCTATAGCAATTAGACTCAGTGTGCGCACTAGTGTTCCTCGATAGCAAGTAGACTCAGTGTGAGCACTAGTGCTCCTCTATAGCAATTAGACTCAGTGTCAGCACTAGTGTTTCTCTCTAACAATTAGAAGCGGTGTGAGCACTAGTGTTCCTCTACAGCAATTAGACTCAGTGTGAGCACCAGTGTTCCTCTATAGCTATTAGACTCAGTGTGAGCTCTAGTGTTCCTCTATAGCAATTAGACTGAGTGTGAGCACCAGTGTTCCTCTATAGCTATTAGGTTCAGTGTGAGCTCTAGTGCGCCTCTATAGCAATTAGACTCAGTGTGAGCTCTACTGCTTCTCTCCAACAATTAGACACAGTGTGAGCACTAGTGTTCCTCTATAGCAATTAGACTCAGTGTGGGCTGTAGTGCTCCTCTCTAGCAATTAGACTCAGTATGAGCACTAGTGTTCCTCTATAGCAAGTAGACTCAGTGTGAGCACTAGTTTTCCTCTATAGCTATTAGACTCAGTGTGAGCACCAGTGTTCCTCTATAGCTATTAGACTCAGAGTGAGCGCCAGTGTTCCTCTATAGCTATTAGACTCAGTGTGAGGTCTAGTGCGCCTCTATAGCAATTAGACTCAGTAATAGCACTAGTGTTCCTCTGTAGCAATTAGACTCAGTGTGAGCACTAGTGTTTCAATCTAACAATTAGACTCAGAGTGAGCACCAGTGTTCCTCTGTAGCTATTAGACTCAGTGTGAGCTCTAGTGCGCCTCTATAGCAATTAGACTCAGTAATAGCACTAGTGTTCCTCTATAGCTATTAGACTCAGTGTCAGCACTAGTGTTTCAATCTAACAATTAGACACAGTGTGAGCACTAGTGTTCCTCTATAGCAATTAGACTCAGTGTGAGCACTAGTGTTCCTCTATAGCTATTAGACTCAGTGTCAGCACTAGTGTTCCTCTGTAGCAATTAGAGTCAGTGTGAGCTGTAGTGCTCCTCTGTAGCAATTAGACTCATTGTGAGCTGTAGTGTTCCTCTGTAGCAATTAGACTCAGTGTGAGCACTAGTGTCCTCTATAGCAATTAGAGTCAGTGTGAGATGTAGTATTCCTCTCTAGCAATAAGACTCAGTGTGAGCTGTAGTGTTCCTCTATAGCAATTAGAATCAGTGTGAGCACTAGTGTTCCTCGATAGCAATTCGACTCAGTGTGAGCTCTAGTGTTCCTCTATAGCAATTAGTCTCAGTGTGAGCTGTAGTGCTCCTCTGTAGCCATTAGACTCAGTATGGGCACTAGTGTTCCTCTGTAGCAATTAGACTCAGTGTGAGCACCAGTGTTTCTCTCTAACAATTAGACATAGTGTGAGCACCAGTGTTCGTCTCTCGTTATTAGACTCAGTGTGAGCTGTAGTGCTCCTCTATAGCTATTAGACTCAGTGTGAGCTCTAGTGTTCCTCTATAGCTATTAGACACAGTAAGAGCACTAGTGTTCCTATCTAGCAATTAGACTCAGTGTGAGCTCTAGTGTTCCTCTATAGCAATTAGACTCAGTGTGAGCTGTAGTGCTCCTGTATAGCAATTAGACTCAGTATGAGCACTAGTGTTCCTCTATAGCAATTAGACTCAGTGTGAGCACTAGTGTTACTCTATAGCTATTAGACTCAGTGTGAGCACCAGTGTTCCTCTATAGCTATTAGACTCAGAGTGAGCACCAGTGTTCCTCTATAGCCATTAGACTCAGTGTGAGCTCTAGTGTTCCTCTATAGCAATTAGACTCAGAGTGAGCACCAGTGTTCCTCTATAGCCATTCGACTCAGTGTGAGCTCTAGTGCGCCTCTATAGCAATTAGACTCAGTGTGAGCTCTACTGTTTCTCTCTAACAATTAGACACAGTGTGAGCACTAGTGTTCCTCTATAGCAATTAGACTCAGTGTGGGCTGTAGTGCTCCTCTCTAGCAATTAGACTCAGTATGAGCACTAGTGTTCCTCTATAGCAAGTAGACTCAGTGTGAGCACTAGTTTTCCTCTATAGCAAGTAGACTCAGTGTGAGCACTAGTTTTCCTCTATAGCTATGAGACTCAGTGTGAGCACCAGTGTTCCTCTATAGCTATTAGACTCAGAGTGAGCACCAGTGTTCCTCTATAGCAATTAGACTCAGTGTGAGCTCTAGTGCGCCTCTATAGCAATTAGACTCAGTAATAGCACTAGTGTTCCTCTGTAGCAATTAGACTCAGTGTGAACACTAGTGTTCCTCTATCACAATTAGACTCAGTATAAGCACTAGGGTTCCTCTATAGCAATTAGTGTCAGTGTGAGGACTAGTGTTCCTCCGTAGCAATTAGACTCAGTGTGAGCTCTAGTGTTCCTCTATAGCAATTAGAATCAGTGTGCGCACTAGTGTTCCTCGATAGCAAGTAGACTCAGTGTGAGCACTCGTGTTCCTCTATAGCTATTAGACTCAGTGTGAGCTCTAGTGCGCCTCTCTAGCAATTAGACTCAGTGTGAGCTCTACTGTTTCTCTCTAACAATTAGACACAGTGTGAGCACTAGTGTTCCTCTATAGCAATTAGACTCAGTGTGGGCTGTAGTGCTCCTCTCTAGCAATTAGACTCAGTATGAGCACTAGTGTTCCTCTATAGCAAGTAGACTCAGTGTGAGCACTAGTTTTCCTCTATAGCAAGTAGACTCAGTGTGAGCACTAGTTTTCCTCTATAGCTATGAGACTCAGTGTGAGCACCAGTGTTCCTCTATAGCTATTAGACTCAGAGTGAGCACCAGTGTTCCTCTATAGCAATTAGACTCAGTGTGAGCTCTAGTGCGCCTCTATAGCAAATAGACTCAGTAATAGCACTAGTGTTCCTCTGTAGCAATTAGACTCAGTGTGAACACTAGTGTTCCTCTATCACAATTAGACTCAGTATAAGCACTAGGGTTCCTCTATAGCAATTAGTGTCAGTGTGAGGACTAGTGTTCCTCCGTAGCAATTAGACTCAGTGTGAGCTCTAGTGTTCCTCTATAGCAATTAGAATCAGTGTGCGCACTAGTGTTCCTCGATAGCAAGTAGACTCAGTGTGAGCACTCGTGTTCCTCTATAGCTATTAGACTGAGTGTGAGCTCTAGTGCGCCTCTCTAGCAATTAGACTCAGTGTGAGCTCTACTGTTTCTCTCTAACAATTAGACACAGTGTGAGCACTAGTGTTCCTCTATAGCAATTAGACTCAGTGTGGGCTGTAGTGCTCCTCTCTAGCAATTAGACTCAGTATGAGCACTAGTGTTCCTCTATAGCAAGTAGACTCAGTGTGAGCACTAGTGTTCCTCTATAGCTATTAGACTCAGTGTGAGCACTAGTGTTCCTCTATAGCTATTAGACTCAGTGTCAGCACTAGTGTTCCTCTATAGCAATTAGACTCAGTGTGAGCACTAGTGTTCCTCTATAGCAATTAGTCTCAGTGTCAGCACTAGTGTTCCTCTATAGCAATTAGACTCAGTGTGAGCTGTAGTGTTCCTCTGTAGCTATTAGACTCAGTGTGAGCTGTAGTGTTCCTCTGTCGCAATTAGACTCAGTGTGAGCTCTAGTGTTCCTCTATAGCTATTAGACTCAGTGTCAGCACTAGTGTTCCTCTCTAGCAATTAGACTCAGTATGAGCACGAGTGTTCCTCTTTCGCAAATCGACTCAGTGTGAGCACCAGTGTTCCTCTATAGCTATTAGACTCAGTGTGAGGTCTAGTGCGCCTCTCTCGCAATTAGACTCAGTAATAGCACTAGTGTTCCTCTGTAGCAATTAGACTCAGTGTGAGCACTAGTGCTTCAATCTAACAATTAGACTCAGAGTGAGCACCAGTGTTCCTCTATAGCTATTAGACTCAGTGTGAGCTCTAGTGCGCCTCTATAGCAATTAGACTCAGTAATAGCACTAGTGCTCCTCTATATCAATTAGACTCAGTGTGAGCACTAGTGTTCCTCTGTAGCAATTAGAGTCAGTGTGAGCTGTAGTATTCCTCTCTAGCAATAAGACTCAGTGTGAGCTGTAGTGTTCCTCTATAGCAATTAGAATCAGTGTGAGCACTAGTGTTCCTCGATAGCAATTCGGCTCAGTGTGAGCTCTAGTGTTCCTCTATAGCAATTAGTCTCAGTGTGAGCTGTAGTGCTCCTCTGTAGCCATTAGACTCAGTGTGAGCACTAGTGTTTCTCTCTAACAATTAGACATAGTGTGAGCTCTAGTGTTCCGCTATAACAATTGGGCTCAGTGTGAGCACTAGTGTTCCTCTGTAGCAATTAGAGTCATTGAGAGCTGTAGTGCTCCTCTGCAGCAATTAGACTCCGTGTGAGCACTCGTGTTTCTCTCTAACAATTAGACTCAGTGTGAGCACAAGTGTTCCGCTTTCGCAAATAGACTCAGTGTGAGCACTAGTGTCCTCTATAGCAATTAGAGTCAGTGTGAGCTGTAGTGCTCCTCTGTAGCAATTAGACTCAGTGTGAGCTGTAGTGCTCCTCTGTAGCAATTAGACTCAATATGAGCACTAGTGGTCCTCTGTAGGAATTAGACTCAGTGTGAGCATTAGTGTTCCTCTATAGCTATTAGACTCAGTGTGAGCTCTAGTGTTCCTCTGTCGCAATTAGACTCAGTGTGAGCACTAGTGTTCCTCTATAGCAATTAGACTCAGTGTGAGGTCTAGTGTTACTCTATAGCAATTAGACTCAGTGTGAGCTCTAGTGCGCCTCTATAGCTATTAGACTCAGTGTGAGCTCTAGTGTTTCTCTCTCACAATTAGACTCAGTGTGAGCACTAGTGTTCCTCTATAGCAATTAGACTCAGTGTGAGCACTAGTGTTCCTCTATAGCAATTGGACTCAGTGTGAGCTGTAGTATTCCTCTCTAGCAATTAGACTCAGTGTGAGCTATAGTGTTCCTCTGTAGCAATTAGACTCAGTGTGAGCACCAGTGTTCCTCTATAGCAATTCGACTCAGTGTGAGCTGTCGTGTTCCTCTGTAGCAATTAGTCTCGGTGTGAGCTGTAGTGTTCCTCTGTAGCAATTAGACTCAGTGTGAGCACTAGTGTTCCTCTATAGCCATTAGACTCAGTGTGAGCTCTAGTGTTCCTCTATAGCAATTAGACTCAGTGTGAGCACCAGTGTTCCTCTATAGCTATTAGACTCAGTGTGAGCTCTAGTGCGCCTCTATAGCAATTAGACTCAGTGTGAGCTCTACTGTTTCTCTCTAACAATTAGACACTGTGTGAGCACTAGTGTTCCTCTATAGCAATTAGACTCAGTGTGGGCTGTAGTGCTCCTCTCTAGCAATTAGACTCAGTATGAGCACTAGTGTTCCTCTATAGCAAGTAGACTCAGTGTGAGCACTAGTTTTCCTCTATAGCAAGTAGACTCAGTGTGAGCACTAGTTTTCCTCTATTGCTATTAGACTCAGTGTGAGCACCAGTGTTCCTCTATAGCTATTAGACTCAGAGTGAGCACCAGTGTTCCTCTATAGCAATTAGACTCAGTGTGAGCTCTAGTGCGCCTCTATAGCAATTAGACTCAGTAATAGCACTAGTGTTCCTCTGTAGCAATTAGACTCAGTGTGAACACTAGTGTTCCTCTATCGCAATTAGACTCAGTATAAGCACGAGTGTTCCTCTATAGCAATTAGTGTCAGTGTGAGGACTAGTGTTCCTCCGTAGCAATTAGACTCAGTGTGAGCTCTAGTGTTCCTCTATAGCAATTAGAATCAGTGTGCGCACTAGTGTTCCTCGATAGCAAGTAGACTCAGTGTGAGCACTCGTGTTCCTCTATAGCTATTAGACTGAGTGTGAGCTCTAGTGCGCCTCTCTAACAATTAGACTCAGTGTGAGCTCTACTGTTTCTCTCTAACAATTAGAAACAGTGTGAGCACTAGTGTTCCTCTATAGCAATTAGACTCAGTGTGGGCTGTAGTGCTCCTCTCTAGCAATTAGACTCAGTATGAGCACTAGTGTTCCTCTATAGCAAGTAGACTCAGTGTGAGCACTAGTGTTCCTCTATAGCAATTAGAATCAGTGTGAGCACTAGTGTTCCTCTATAGCTATTAGACTCAGTGTCAGCACTAGTGTTCCTCTATAGCAATTAGACTCAGTGTCAGCACTAGTGTTCCTCTATAGCAATTAGACTCAGTGTGAGCACTAGTGTTCCTCTATAGCAATTAGACTCAGTGTGAGCACTAGTGTTCCTCTATAGCAATTAGTCTCAGTGTCTGCACTAGTGTTCCTCTATAGCAATTAGACTCAGTGTGAGCTGTAGTGTTCCTCGATAGCTATTAGGCTCAGTGTGAGCTGTAGTGTTCCTCTATAGCAATTAGACTCAGTGTGAGCTCTAGTGTTCCTCTATAGCTATTAGACTCAGTGTCAGCACTAGTGTTCCTCTCTAGCAATTAGACTCAGTATGAGCACGAGTGTTCCTCTTTCGCAAATCGACTCAGTGTGAGCACCAGTGTTCCTCTATAGCTATTAGACTCAGTGTGAGGTCTAGTGCGCCTCTATAGCAATTAGACTCAGTAATAGCACTAGTGTTCCTCTGTAGCAATTAGACTCAGTGTGAGCTGTAGTGTTGCTCTGTAGCAATTAGAATCAGTGTGAGCACTAGTGTTCCTCTACAGCAATTCGACTCAGTGTGAGCTCCAGTGTTCCTCTATAGCAATTAGTCACAGTGTGAGCTGTAGTGTTCCTCTATTGCAATAAGACACAGTGTGAGCTCTCGTGTTCCTCTGTAGCAATTAGACTCAGTATGAGCACTAGTGTCCTCTATAGCAATTAGACTCAGTGTGAGCTGTAGTATTCCTCTCTAGCAATTAGTCTCAGTGTGAGCTGTAGTTTTCCTCTATAGCTATTAGACTCAGTGTGAGCACTAGTGTTCCTCTGTAGCAATTAGACTCAGTGTGAGCTCTAGTGCGCCTCTATAGCAATTAGACTCATTGTGAGCTCTACTGTTTCTCTCCAACAATTAGACACAGTGTGAGCACTAGTGTTCCTCTCTAGCAATTAGACTCACACTGAGCTGTAGTGCTCCTCTCTAGCAATTAGACTCAGTATGAGCACTAGTGTTCCTCTATAGCAAGTAGACTCAGTGTGAGCACTAGTTTTCCTCTATAGCTATTAGACTCAGTGTGAGCACCAGTGTTCCTCTATAGCAATTAGACTCAGTGTGAGCTCTAGTGCGCCTCTATAGCAATTAGACTCAGTAATAGCACTAGTG
Organism: Stegostoma tigrinum; assembly: GCF_030684315.1. NCBI lineage: Eukaryota > Metazoa > Chordata > Chondrichthyes > Orectolobiformes > Stegostomatidae > Stegostoma > Stegostoma tigrinum. The sequence continues at coordinate 22,532,738 of NC_081388.1, forward strand.
TTCCTCTATAGTAATTAGACTCAGTGTGAACACTAGTGTTCCTCTATAGCAATTAGACTCAGTGTGCGCACTAGTGTTCCTCGATAGCAAGTAGACTCAGTGTGAGCACTAGTGCTCCTCTATAGCAATTAGACTCAGTGTCAGCACTAGTGTTTCTCTCTAACAATTAGAAGCGGTGTGAGCACTAGTGTTCCTCTACAGCAATTAGACTCAGTGTGAGCACCAGTGTTCCTCTATAGCTATTAGACTCAGTGTGAGCTCTAGTGTTCCTCTATAGCAATTAGACTGAGTGTGAGCACCAGTGTTCCTCTATAGCTATTAGGTTCAGTGTGAGCTCTAGTGCGCCTCTATAGCAATTAGACTCAGTGTGAGCTCTACTGCTTCTCTCCAACAATTAGACACAGTGTGAGCACTAGTGTTCCTCTATAGCAATTAGACTCAGTGTGGGCTGTAGTGCTCCTCTCTAGCAATTAGACTCAGTATGAGCACTAGTGTTCCTCTATAGCAAGTAGACTCAGTGTGAGCACTAGTTTTCCTCTATAGCTATTAGACTCAGTGTGAGCACCAGTGTTCCTCTATAGCTATTAGACTCAGAGTGAGCGCCAGTGTTCCTCTATAGCTATTAGACTCAGTGTGAGGTCTAGTGCGCCTCTATAGCAATTAGACTCAGTAATAGCACTAGTGTTCCTCTGTAGCAATTAGACTCAGTGTGAGCACTAGTGTTTCAATCTAACAATTAGACTCAGAGTGAGCACCAGTGTTCCTCTGTAGCTATTAGACTCAGTGTGAGCTCTAGTGCGCCTCTATAGCAATTAGACTCAGTAATAGCACTAGTGTTCCTCTATAGCTATTAGACTCAGTGTCAGCACTAGTGTTTCAATCTAACAATTAGACACAGTGTGAGCACTAGTGTTCCTCTATAGCAATTAGACTCAGTGTGAGCACTAGTGTTCCTCTATAGCTATTAGACTCAGTGTCAGCACTAGTGTTCCTCTGTAGCAATTAGAGTCAGTGTGAGCTGTAGTGCTCCTCTGTAGCAATTAGACTCATTGTGAGCTGTAGTGTTCCTCTGTAGCAATTAGACTCAGTGTGAGCACTAGTGTCCTCTATAGCAATTAGAGTCAGTGTGAGATGTAGTATTCCTCTCTAGCAAGAAGACTCAGTGTGAGCTGTAGTGTTCCTCTATAGCAATTAGAATCAGTGTGAGCACTAGTGTTCCTCGATAGCAATTCGACTCAGTGTGAGCTCTAGTGTTCCTCTATAGCAATTAGTCTCAGTGTGAGCTGTAGTGCTCCTCTGTAGCCATTAGACTCAGTATGGGCACTAGTGTTCCTCTGTAGCAATTAGACTCAGTGTGAGCACCAGTGTTTCTCTCTAACAATTAGACATAGTGTGAGCACCAGTGTTCGTCTCTCGTTATTAGACTCAGTGTGAGCTGTAGTGCTCCTCTATAGCTATTAGACTCAGTGTGAGCTCTAGTGTTCCTCTATAGCTATTAGACACAGTAAGAGCACTAGTGTTCCTATCTAGCAATTAGACTCAGTGTGAGCTCTAGTGTTCCTCTATAGCAATTAGACTCAGTGTGAGCTGTAGTGCTCCTGTATAGCAATTAGACTCAGTATGAGCACTAGTGTTCCTCTATAGCAATTAGACTCAGTGTGAGCACTAGTGTTACTCTATAGCTATTAGACTCAGTGTGAGCACCAGTGTTCCTCTATAGCTATTAGACTCAGAGTGAGCACCAGTGTTCCTCTATAGCCATTAGACTCAGTGTGAGCTCTAGTGTTCCTCTATAGCAATTAGACTCAGAGTGAGCACCAGTGTTCCTCTATAGCCATTCGACTCAGTGTGAGCTCTAGTGCGCCTCTATAGCAATTAGACTCAGTGTGAGCTCTACTGTTTCTCTCTAACAATTAGACACAGTGTGAGCACTAGTGTTCCTCTATAGCAATTAGACTCAGTGTGGGCTGTAGTGCTCCTCTCTAGCAATTAGACTCAGTATGAGCACTAGTGTTCCTCTATAGCAAGTAGACTCAGTGTGAGCACTAGTTTTCCTCTATAGCAAGTAGACTCAGTGTGAGCACTAGTTTTCCTCTATAGCTATGAGACTCAGTGTGAGCACCAGTGTTCCTCGATAGCTATTAGACTCAGAGTGAGCACCAGTGTTCCTCTATAGCAATTAGACTCAGTGTGAGCTCTAGTGCGCCTCTATAGCAAATAGACTCAGTAATAGCACTAGTGTTCCTCTGTAGCAATTAGACTCAGTGTGCGCACTAGTGTTCCTCGATAGCAAGTAGACTCAGTGTGAGCACTAGTGCTCCTCTATAGCAATTAGACTCAGTGTCAGCACTAGTGTTTCTCTCTAACAATTAGAAGCGGTGTGAGCACTAGTGTTCCTCTACAGCAATTAGACTCAGTGTGAGCACCAGTGTTCCTCTATAGCTATTAGACTCAGTGTGAGCTCTAGTGTTCCTCTATAGCAATTAGACTGAGTGTGAGCACCAGTGTTCCTCTATAGCTATTAGGTTCAGTGTGAGCTCTAGTGCGCCTCTATAGCAATTAGACTCAGTGTGAGCTCTACTGCTTCTCTCCAACAATTAGACACAGTGTGAGCACTAGTGTTCCTCTATAGCAATTAGACTCAGTGTGGGCTGTAGTGCTCCTCTCTAGCAATTAGACTCAGTATGAGCACTAGTGTTCCTCTATAGCAAGTAGACTCAGTGTGAGCACTAGTTTTCCTCTATAGCTATTAGACTCAGTGTGAGCACCAGTGTTCCTCTATAGCTATTAGACTCAGAGTGAGCGCCAGTGTTCCTCTATAGCTATTAGACTCAGTGTGAGGTCTAGTGCGCCTCTATAGCAATTAGACTCAGTAATAGCACTAGTGTTCCTCTGTAGCAATTAGACTCAGTGTGAGCACTAGTGTTTCAATCTAACAATTAGACTCAGAGTGAGCACCAGTGTTCCTCTGTAGCTATTAGACTCAGTGTGAGCTCTAGTGCGCCTCTATAGCAATTAGACTCAGTAATAGCACTAGTGTTCCTCTATAGCTATTAGACTCAGTGTCAGCACTAGTGTTTCAATCTAACAATTAGACACAGTGTGAGCACTAGTGTTCCTCTATAGCAATTAGACTCAGTGTGAGCACTAGTGTTCCTCTATAGCTATTAGACTCAGTGTCAGCACTAGTGTTCCTCTGTAGCAATTAGAGTCAGTGTGAGCTGTAGTGCTCCTCTGTAGCAATTAGACTCATTGTGAGCTGTAGTGTTCCTCTGTAGCAATTAGACTCAGTGTGAGCACTAGTGTCCTCTATAGCAATTAGAGTCAGTGTGAGATGTAGTATTCCTCTCTAGCAATAAGACTCAGTGTGAGCTGTAGTGTTCCTCTATAGCAATTAGAATCAGTGTGAGCACTAGTGTTCCTCGATAGCAATTCGACTCAGTGTGAGCTCTAGTGTTCCTCTATAGCAATTAGTCTCAGTGTGAGCTGTAGTGCTCCTCTGTAGCCATTAGACTCAGTATGGGCACTAGTGTTCCTCTGTAGCAATTAGACTCAGTGTGAGCACCAGTGTTTCTCTCTAACAATTAGACATAGTGTGAGCACCAGTGTTCGTCTCTCGTTATTAGACTCAGTGTGAGCTGTAGTGCTCCTCTATAGCTATTAGACTCAGTGTGAGCTCTAGTGTTCCTCTATAGCTATTAGACACAGTAAGAGCACTAGTGTTCCTATCTAGCAATTAGACTCAGTGTGAGCTCTAGTGTTCCTCTATAGCAATTAGACTCAGTGTGAGCTGTAGTGCTCCTGTATAGCAATTAGACTCAGTATGAGCACTAGTGTTCCTCTATAGCAATTAGACTCAGTGTGAGCACTAGTGTTACTCTATAGCTATTAGACTCAGTGTGAGCACCAGTGTTCCTCTATAGCTATTAGACTCAGAGTGAGCACCAGTGTTCCTCTATAGCCATTAGACTCAGTGTGAGCTCTAGTGTTCCTCTATAGCAATTAGACTCAGAGTGAGCACCAGTGTTCCTCTATAGCCATTCGACTCAGTGTGAGCTCTAGTGCGCCTCTATAGCAATTAGACTCAGTGTGAGCTCTACTGTTTCTCTCTAACAATTAGACACAGTGTGAGCACTAGTGTTCCTCTATAGCAATTAGACTCAGTGTGGGCTGTAGTGCTCCTCTCTAGCAATTAGACTCAGTATGAGCACTAGTGTTCCTCTATAGCAAGTAGACTCAGTGTGAGCACTAGTTTTCCTCTATAGCAAGTAGACTCAGTGTGAGCACTAGTTTTCCTCTATAGCTATGAGACTCAGTGTGAGCACCAGTGTTCCTCTATAGCTATTAGACTCAGAGTGAGCACCAGTGTTCCTCTATAGCAATTAGACTCAGTGTGAGCTCTAGTGCGCCTCTATAGCAAATAGACTCAGTAATAGCACTAGTGTTCCTCTGTAGCAATTAGACTCAGTGTGAACACTAGTGTTCCTCTATCACAATTAGACTCAGTATAAGCACTAGGGTTCCTCTATAGCAATTAGTGTCAGTGTGAGGACTAGTGTTCCTCCGTAGCAATTAGACTCAGTGTGAGCTCTAGTGTTCCTCTATAGCAATTAGAATCAGTGTGCGCACTAGTGTTCCTCGATAGCAAGTAGACTCAGTGTGAGCACTCGTGTTCCTCTATAGCTATTAGACTGAGTGTGAGCTCTAGTGCGCCTCTCTAGCAATTAGACTCAGTGTGAGCTCTACTGTTTCTCTCTAACAATTAGACACAGTGTGAGCACTAGTGTTCCTCTATAGCAATTAGACTCAGTGTGGGCTGTAGTGCTCCTCTCTAGCAATTAGACTCAGTATGAGCACTAGTGTTCCTCTATAGCAAGTAGACTCAGTGTGAGCACTAGTGTTCCTCTATAGCTATTAGACTCAGTGTGAGCACTAGTGTTCCTCTATAGCTATTAGACTCAGTGTCAGCACTAGTGTTCCTCTATAGCAATTAGACTCAGTGTGAGCACTAGTGTTCCTCTATAGCAATTAGTCTCAGTGTCAGCACTAGTGTTCCTCTATAGCAATTAGACTCAGTGTGAGCTGTAGTGTTCCTCTGTAGCTATTAGACTCAGTGTGAGCTGTAGTGTTCCTCTGTCGCAATTAGACTCAGTGTGAGCTCTAGTGTTCCTCTATAGCTATTAGACTCAGTGTCAGCACTAGTGTTCCTCTCTAGCAATTAGACTCAGTATGAGCACGAGTGTTCCTCTTTCGCAAATCGACTCAGTGTGAGCACCAGTGTTCCTCTATAGCTATTAGACTCAGTGTGAGGTCTAGTGCGCCTCTCTCGCAATTAGACTCAGTAATAGCACTAGTGTTCCTCTGTAGCAATTAGACTCAGTGTGAGCACTAGTGCTTCAATCTAACAATTAGACTCAGAGTGAGCACCAGTGTTCCTCTATAGCTATTAGACTCAGTGTGAGCTCTAGTGCGCCTCTATAGCAATTAGACTCAGTAATAGCACTAGTGCTCCTCTATATCAATTAGACTCAGTGTGAGCACTAGTGTTCCTCTGTAGCAATTAGAGTCAGTGTGAGCTGTAGTATTCCTCTCTAGCAATAAGACTCAGTGTGAGCTGTAGTGTTCCTCTATAGCAATTAGAATCAGTGTGAGCACTAGTGTTCCTCGATAGCAATTCGGCTCAGTGTGAGCTCTAGTGTTCCTCTATAGCAATTAGTCTCAGTGTGAGCTGTAGTGCTCCTCTGTAGCCATTAGACTCAGTGTGAGCACTAGTGTTTCTCTCTAACAATTAGACATAGTGTGAGCTCTAGTGTTCCGCTATAACAATTGGGCTCAGTGTGAGCACTAGTGTTCCTCTGTAGCAATTAGAGTCATTGAGAGCTGTAGTGCTCCTCTGCAGCAATTAGACTCCGTGTGAGCACTCGTGTTTCTCTCTAACAATTAGACTCAGTGTGAGCACAAGTGTTCCGCTTTCGCAAATAGACTCAGTGTGAGCACTAGTGTCCTCTATAGCAATTAGAGTCAGTGTGAGCTGTAGTGCTCCTCTGTAGCAATTAGACTCAGTGTGAGCTGTAGTGCTCCTCTGTAGCAATTAGACTCAATATGAGCACTAGTGGTCCTCTGTAGGAATTAGACTCAGTGTGAGCATTAGTGTTCCTCTATAGCTATTAGACTCAGTGTGAGCTCTAGTGTTCCTCTGTCGCAATTAGACTCAGTGTGAGCACTAGTGTTCCTCTATAGCAATTAGACTCAGTGTGAGGTCTAGTGTTACTCTATAGCAATTAGACTCAGTGTGAGCTCTAGTGCGCCTCTATAGCTATTAGACTCAGTGTGAGCTCTAGTGTTTCTCTCTCACAATTAGACACAGTGTGAGCACTAGCGTTCCGCTATCGTAATTAGACTCAGTGTGAGCACTAGTGTTCCTCTATAGCAATTGGACTCAGTGTGAGCTGTAGTATTCCTCTCTAGCAATTAGACTCAGTGTGAGCTATAGTGTTCCTCTGTAGCAATTAGACTCAGTGTGAGCACCAGTGTTCCTCTATAGCAATTCGACTCAGTGTGAGCTGTCGTGTTCCTCTGTAGCAATTAGTCTCGGTGTGAGCTGTAGTGTTCCTCTGTAGCAATTAGACTCAGTGTGAGCACTAGTGTTCCTCTATAGCTATTAGACTCAGTGTGAGCACTAGTGTTCCTCTATAGCTATTAGACTCAGTAATAGCACTAGTGTTCCTCTGTAGCAATTAGACTCAGTGTGAGCACTAGTGTTTCTCTCTAACAATTAGACACAGTATGAGCACTAGTGTTCCGCTATAGCAATTAGACTCAGTGTGAGCACTCGTGTTCCTCTGTAGCAATTAGAGTCAGTGTGAGCACTTGTGTTTCTCTCTAACAATTAGACACAGTGTGAGCACTAGCATTCCGCTATAGCAATTAGACTCAGTGTGAGCACTAGTGTTCCTCTGTAGCAATTAGAGTCAGTGTGAGCTCTAGTGTTGCTCTACAGCAATAAGACACAGTGTGAGCTCTAGCGTTCCTCTATAGCAATTAGACTCAGTATGGGCACTAGTGTTCCTCTGTAGCAATTAGACTCAGTGTGAGCACTAGTGTTTCTCTCTAACAATTAGACACGGTGTGAGCACTAGTGTTCCGCTATAGCAATTAGACTCAGTATGAGCTGTAGTGTTCCTCTGTAGCAATTCGACTCAGTGTGAGCACTAGTGTTCCTCTGTAGCAATTAGACTCAGTGTGAGCACTAGTGTTTCTCTCTAACAATTAGACACAGTGTGAGCACTAGTGTTCCTCTGTAGCAATTAGACTCAGTGTGAGCACTAGTGTTTCTCTATTGCAATTAGACTCAGTATCAGCACTAGCGTTCCTCTGTCGCAATTAGAGTCAGTGTGAGCTGTAGTGTTCCTCTGTAGCAATTCGACTCAGTGTGAGCACTAGTGTTCCTCTATAGCAATTAGACTCAGTATCAGCACTAGTGTTCCTCTGTAGCAGTTAGACTCAGTGTGAGCACTAGTGTTTCTCTCTAACAATTAGACTCAGTGTGTGCACTAGTGTTCCGCTATAGCAATTAGACTCAGTGTGAGCTCTAGTGTTCCTCTATAGCTATTAGACACAGTAAGAGCACTAGTGTTCCTATCTAGCAATTAGACTCAGTGTGAGCTCTAGTGTTCCTCTATAGCAATTAGACTCAGTGTGAGCTGTAGTGCTCCTGTATAGCAATTAGACTCAGTATGAGCACTAGTGTTCCTCTATAGCAATTAGACTCAGTGTGAGCACTAGTGTTACTCTATAGCTATTAGACTCAGTGTGAGCACCAGTGTTCCTCTATAGCTATTAGACTCAGAGTGAGCACCAGTGTTCCTCTATAGCCATTAGACTCAGTGTGAGCTCCAGTGTTCCTCTATAGCAATTAGACTCAGAGTGAGCACCAGTGTTCCTCTATAGCCATTCGACTCAGTGTGAGCTCTAGTGCGCCTCTATAGCAATTAGACTCAGTGTGAGCTCTACTGTTTCTCTCTAATAATTAGACACTGTGTGAGCACTAGTGTTCCTCTATAGCAATTAGACTCAGTGTGGGCTGTAGTGCTCCTCTCTAGCAATTAGACTCAGTATGAGCACTAGTGTTCCTCTATAGCAAGTAGACTCAGTGTGAGCACTAGTTTTCCTCTATAGCAAGTAGACTCAGTGTGAGCACTAGTTTTCCTCTATAGCTATGAGACTCAGTGTGAGCACCAGTGTTCCTCTATAGCTATTAGACTCAGAGTGAGCACCAGTGTTCCTCTATAGCAATTAGACTCAGTGTGAGCTCTAGTGCGCCTCTATAGCAATTAGACTCAGTAATAGCACTAGTGTTCCTCTGTAGCAATTAGACTCAGTGTGATCACTAGTGTTCCTCTATCACAATTAGACTCAGTATAAGCACTAGGGTTCCTCTATAGCAATTAGTGTCAGTGTGAGGACTAGTGTTCCTCCGTAGCAATTAGACTCAGTGTGAGCTCTAGTGTTCCTCTATAGCAATTAGAATCAGTGTGCGCACTAGTGTTCCTCGATAGCAAGTAGACTCAGTGTGAGCACTCGTGTTCCTCTATAGCTATTAGACTCAGTGTGAGCTCTAGTGCGCCTCTCTAGCAATTAGACTCAGTGTGAGCTCTACTGTTTCTCTCTAACAATTAGACACAGTGTGAGCACTAGTGTTCCTCTATAGCAATTAGACTCAGTGTGGGCTGTAGTGCTCCTCTCTAGCAATTAGACTCAGTATGAACACTAGTGTTCCTCTATAGCAAGTAGACTCAGTGTGAGCACTAGTTTTCCTCTATAGCAAGTAGACTCAGTGTGAGCACTAGTTTTCCTCTATAGCTATGAGACTCAGTGTGAGCACCAGTGTTCCTCTATAGCTATTAGACTCAGAGTGAGCACCAGTGTTCCTCTATAGCAATTAGACTCAGTGTGAGCTCTAGTGCGCCTCTATAGCAAATAGACTCAGTAATAGCACTAGTGTTCCTCTGTAGCAATTAGACTCAGTGTGAACACTAGTGTTCCTCTATCACAATTAGACTCAGTATAAGCACTAGGGTTCCTCTATAGCAATTAGTGTCAGTGTGAGGACTAGTGTTCCTCCGTAGCAATTAGACTCAGTGTGAGCTCTAGTGTTCCTCTATAGCAATTAGAATCAGTGTGCGCACTAGTTTTCCTCTATAGCAAGTAGACTCAGTGTGAGCACTAGTTTTCCTCTATAGCTATGAGACTCAGTGTGAGCACCAGTGTTCCTCTATAGCTATTAGACTCAGAGTGAGCACCAGTGTTCCTCTATAGCAATTAGACTCAGTGTGAGCTCTAGTGCGCCTCTATAGCAAATAGACTCAGTAATAGCACTAGTGTTCCTCTGTAGCAATTAGACTCAGTGTGAACACTAGTGTTCCTCTATCACAATTAGACTCAGTATAAGCACTAGGGTTCCTCTATAGCAATTAGTGTCAGTGTGAGGACTAGTGTTCCTCCGTAGCAATTAGACTCAGTGTGAGCTCTAGTGTTCCTCTATAGCAATTAGAATCAGTGTGCGCACTAGTGTTCCTCGATAGCAAGTAGACTCAGTGTGAGCACTCGTGTTCCTCTATAGCTATTAGACTGAGTGTGAGCTCTAGTGCGCCTCTCTAGCAATTAGACTCAGTGTGAGCTCTACTGTTTCTCTCTAACAATTAGACACAGTGTGAGCACTAGTGTTCCTCTATAGCAATTAGACTCAGTGTGGGCTGTAGTGCTCCTCTCTAGCAATTAGACTCAGTATGAGCACTAGTGTTCCTCTATAGCAAGTAGACTCAGTGTGAGCACTAGTGTTCCTCTATAGCTATTAGACTCAGTGTGAGCACTAGTGTTCCTCTATAGCTATTAGACTCAGTGTCAGCACTAGTGTTCCTCTATAGCAATTAGACTCAGTGTGAGCACTAGTGTTCCTCTATAGCAATTAGTCTCAGTGTCAGCACTAGTGTTCCTCTATAGCAATTAGACTCAGTGTGAGCTGTAGTGTTCCTCTGTAGCTATTAGACTCAGTGTGAGCTGTAGTGTTCCTCTGTCGCAATTAGACTCAGTGTGAGCTCTAGTGTTCCTCTATAGCTATTAGACTCAGTGTCAGCACTAGTGTTCCTCTCTAGCAATTAGACTCAGTATGAGCACGAGTGTTCCTCTTTCGCAAATCGACTCAGTGTGAGCACCAGTGTTCCTCTATAGCTATTAGACTCAGTGTGAGGTCTAGTGCGCCTCTCTCGCAATTAGACTCAGTAATAGCACTAGTGTTCCTCTGTAGCAATTAGACTCAGTGTGAGCACTAGTGCTTCAATCTAACAATTAGACTCAGAGTGAGCACCAGTGTTCCTCTATAGCTATTAGACTCAGTGTGAGCTCTAGTGCGCCTCTATAGCAATTAGACTCAGTAATAGCACTAGTGCTCCTCTATATCAATTAGACTCAGTGTGAGCACTAGTGTTCCTCTGTAGCAATTAGAGTCAGTGTGAGCTGTAGTATTCCTCTCTAGCAATAAGACTCAGTGTGAGCTGTAGTGTTCCTCTATAGCAATTAGAATCAGTGTGAGCACTAGTGTTCCTCGATAGCAATTCGGCTCAGTGTGAGCTCTAGTGTTCCTCTATAGCAATTAGTCTCAGTGTGAGCTGTAGTGCTCCTCTGTAGCCATTAGACTCAGTGTGAGCACTAGTGTTTCTCTCTAACAATTAGACATAGTGTGAGCTCTAGTGTTCCGCTATAACAATTGGGCTCAGTGTGAGCACTAGTGTTCCTCTGTAGCAATTAGAGTCATTGAGAGCTGTAGTGCTCCTCTGCAGCAATTAGACTCCGTGTGAGCACTCGTGTTTCTCTCTAACAATTAGACTCAGTGTGAGCACAAGTGTTCCGCTTTCGCAAATAGACTCAGTGTGAGCACTAGTGTCCTCTATAGCAATTAGAGTCAGTGTGAGCTGTAGTGCTCCTCTGTAGCAATTAGACTCAGTGTGAGCTGTAGTGCTCCTCTGCAGCAATTAGACTCAGTATGAGCACTAGTGGTCCTCTGTAGGAATTAGACTCAGTGTGAGCATTAGTGTTCCTCTATAGCTATTAGACTCAGTGTGAGCTCTAGTGTTCCTCTGTCGCAATTAGACTCAGTGTGAGCACTAGTGTTCCTCTATAGCAATTAGACTCAGTGTGAGGTCTAGTGTTACTCTATAGCAATTAGACTCAGTGTGAGCTCTAGTGCGCCTCTATAGCTATTAGACTCAGTGTGAGCTCTAGTGTTTCTCTCTCACAATTAGACACAGTGTGAGCACTAGCGTTCCGCTATCGTAATTAGACTCAGTGTGAGCACTAGTGTTCCTCTATAGCAATTGGACTCAGTGTGAGCTGTAGTATTCCTCTCTAGCAATTAGACTCAGTGTGAGCTATAGTGTTCCTCTGTAGCAATTAGACTCAGTGTGAGCACCAGTGTTCCTCTATAGCAATTCGACTCAGTGTGAGCTGTCGTGTTCCTCTGTAGCAATTAGTCTCGGTGTGAGCTGTAGTGTTCCTCTGTAGCAATTAGACTCAGTGTGAGCACTAGTGTTCCTCTATAGCTATTAGACTCAGTGTGAGCACTAGTGTTCCTCTATAGCTATTAGACTCAGTAATAGCACTAGTGTTCCTCTGTAGCAATTAGACTCAGTGTGAGCACTAGTGTTTCTCTCTAACAATTAGACACAGTATGAGCACTAGTGTTCCGCTATAGCAATTAGACTCAGTGTGAGCACTCGTGTTCCTCTGTAGCAATTAGAGTCAGTGTGAGCACTTGTGTTTCTCTCTAACAATTAGACACCGTGTGAGCACTAGCATTCCGCTATAGCAATTAGACTCAGTGTGAGCACTAGTGTTCCTCTGTAGCAATTAGAGTCAGTGTGAGCTCTAGTGTTGCTCTACAGCAATAAGACACAGTGTGAGCTCTAGCGTTCCTCTATAGCAATTAGACTCAGTATGGGCACTAGTGTTCCTCTGTAGCAATTAGACTCAGTGTGAGCACTAGTGTTTCTCTCTAACAATTAGACACGGTGTGAGCACTAGTGTTCCGCTATAGCAATTAGACTCAGTATGAGCTGTAGTGTTCGTCTGTAGCAATTCGACTCAGTGTGAGCACTAGTGTTCCTCTGTAGCAATTAGACTCAGTGTGAGCACTAGTGTTTCTCTCTAACAATTAGACACAGTGTGAGCACTAGTGTTCCTCTGTAGCAATTAGACTCAGTGTGAGCACTAGTGTTTCTCTATTGCAATTAGACTCAGTATCAGCACTAGTGTTCCTCTGTCGCAATTAGAGTCAGTGTGAGCTGTAGTGTTCCTCTGTAGCAATTCGACTCAGTGTGAGCACTAGTGTTCCTCTATAGCAATTAGACTCAGTATCAGCACTAGTGTTCCTCTGTAGCAGTTAGACTCAGTGTGAGCACTAGTGTTTCTCTCTAACAATTAGACTCAGTGTGTGCACTAGTGTTCCGCTATAGCAATTAGACTCAGTGTGAGCACTAGTGTTCCTCTGTAGCAATTAGAGTCAGTGTGAGCTGTAGTGCTCCTCTGTAGCAATTAGACTCATTGCGAGCTGTAGTGTTCCTCTGTAACAATTAGACTCAGTGTGAGCACTAGTGTCCTCTATAGCAATTAGACTCAGTGTGAGCTGTAGTATTCCTCTCTAGCAATAAGACTCACTGTGAGCTGTAGTGTTCCTCTATAGCAATTAGACTCAGTGTGAGCACTAGTGTTCCTCGAGAGCAATTGGAATCAGTGTGAGCTGTAGTGCTCCTCTGTAGCAATTAGACTCAGTGTGAGCACTAGTGCTCCTCTATAGCAATTAGACTCAGTGTGAGCTGTAGTATTCCTCTCTAGCAATAAGACTCAGTGTGAGCTGTAGTGTTCCTCTATAGCAATTAGAATCAGTGTGAGCACTAGTGTCCCTCGATAGCAATTCGACTCAGTGTGAGCTCTAGTGTTCCTCTATAGCAAATAGACTCAGTGTGAGCACCAGTGTTCCTCGAGAGCTATTAGACTCAGTGTGAGATCTAGTGTTCCTCTATAGCAATTAGACTCAGCGTGAGCACTCGTGTCCTCTATAGCAATTAGACTCAGTGTGAGCTGTCGTATTCCTCTCTAGCAATTAGACTCAGTGTGAGCACTAGTGTTCCTCTATAGCAATTAGACTCAGTGTGAGCACTAGTTTTCCTCTATAGCAATTAGACTCAGTATGAGCACTAGTGTTCCTCTATAGCAATTAGACTCAGTGTGAGCACTCGTGTTCCTCGATAGCAATTCGACTCAGTGTGAGCTCTAGTGTTCCTCTATAGCAATTAGTCTCAGTGTGAGCTGTCGTGCTCCTCTATCGCCATTAGACTCAGTATGAGCACTAGTGTTCCTCTGTAGCAATTAGACTCAGTGTGAGCACTAGTGTTTCTCTCTAACAATTAGACATAGTGTGAGCTCTAGTGTTCCGCTATAGCAATTAGACTCAGTGTGAGCACTAGTGTCCTCTGTAGCAATTAGAGTCATTGTGAGCTGTAGTGCTCCTCTGTAGCAATTTGACTCAGTGTGAGCACTAGTGTTCCTCTCTTGCAAATCGACTCAGTGTGAGGTCCAGTGTTCCTCTATAGCAATTAGACTCAGTGTGAGCTCTCGTGTTCCTCTATAGCAATTAGACTCAGTGTGAGCACTAGTGTTCCTCGAGAGCAATTGGACTCTGTGTGAGCTGTAGTGCTCCTCTGTAGCAATTAGACTCAGTGTGAGCACTAGTGTTCCTCGAGAGCAATTGGACTCTGTGTGAGCTGTAGTGCTCCTCTATAGCAAATCGACTCAGCGTGAGGTCTAGTGTTCCTCTATAGCAATTACACTCAGTGTGAGCACGAGTGTTTCTCTCTGACAATTAGACACAGTGTGAGTACTAGCGTTCCTCTGTAGCAATTAGACTCAGTGTGAGCACTAGTGTTCCTCTATCGCAAATCGACTCACTGTGAAGTCTACTGTTCCTCTATAGCAATTAGACTCAGTGTGAGCTGTAGTGTTCCTCTCTAGCAATTAGACTCAGTGTGAGCTCTAGTGTTCCTCTGTAGCAAATAGACTCAGTGTGAGCACTAGCGTTCCTCTCTAGCAATTAGACTCAGTATGAGCACGAGTGTTCCTCTATAGCAAATCGACTCAGTGTGAGCACTAGTGTTCCTCTCTAGCAATTAGACTCAGTAATAGCACTAGTGTTCCTCTGTAGCAATTAGACTCAGTGTAAGCACTAGTTTTCTTCTATAGCAATTAGCTCAGTGTGAGCACTAGTGTTCCTCTATAGCAATTAGACTCAGTAATAGCACTAGTGTTCCTCTGTAGCAATTAGACTCAGTGTGAGCGCTAGTGTTTGTCTCTAACAATTAGACACAGTGTGAGCACTAGTGTTCCGCTATAGCAATTAGACTCATTGTGAGCACTCGTGTTCCTCTGTAGCAATTAGAGTCAGTGTGAGGTCTAGTGTTCGTCTGTAGCAATTAGACTCAGTGTGAGCACTAGTGTTCTGCTATAGCAATTAGACTCAGTGTGAGCACTAGTGTTCCTCTGTAACAATTAGTGTCAGTGTGAGGTCTAGTGTTCGTCTGTAGCAATTAGACTCAGTGTGAGCACTAGTGTTCCTCTATAGCTATTAGACTCAGTGTCAGCACTAGTGTTCCTCTATAGCAATTAGACTCAGTGTGAGCACTAGTGTTCCTCTATAGCTATTAGACTCAGTGTCAGCACTAGTGTTCCTCTATAGCTATTAGACTCAGTGTCAGCACTAGTGTTCCTCTATAGCAATTAGACTCAGTGTGAGCACTAGTGTTCTGCTATAGCAATTAGACTCAGTGTCAGCACTAGTGTTCCTCTATAGCAATTAGATGCAGTGTGAGCACTAGTGTTTCTCTCTAGCAATTACACACAGTGTGAGCACTAGTGTTCCTCATAGTAATTCGACTCAGTGTGAGCTCCAGCATTCCTCTATAGCAATTAGCCTAAGTGTGAGCTGTAGTGTTCCTCTATAGCTATTAGTCTCAGTGTGAGCACTAGTGTTCCTCTCTAGCAATTAGACTCAGTGTGAGCTCTAGTGTTCCTTTACGCATTTAAACTCAGGGTGAGCACTAGTGTTACTCTATAGCAATCGGACACAGGCTGAGCTGTAGTGGTCCTCTATCGCAATTAGACTCACAATGAGCCCTAGTCTTCCTCTATAGCAGTTAGCCTCAGAGTGAGCAGTACTGTTATTCTGTAGCAATTAGACTCAGGGTGAGCACCAGTGTTCCTCGGTTGCAATTAGACTCAGATTGAGCTGTAGTGTTCCTCAATAGCAATAAGATGTGAGCTGTATTGTTCCTCTATTGCAATTGACTCAGAGTGAGCTGTAGTGTTCCTCTGTAGCAATTAGAGTCAGTGTGAGCACTAGTGTTCCTTTATATCTATTAGTCTCAGCGTGAGCACTAGTGTTCCTCTGTAGCAAATAGTCTCAGTGTGAGCAATAGTGTTCCTCTATAGCAATTAGACTCAGTGTGAGCACTGGTGTTCCTCTGTAGCAATTAGTCTCAGTGTGAGCAATAGTGTTCCTCTATAGCAATTAGAGTCAGTGTGAGCAGTAGTGTTCCTCTGTAGCAATTAGACTCAGTGTGAGCACTAGTGTTCCCTTCCAGCAATTAGACTCAGTATGAGCACTAGTGTTCCTCTATAGCTATTAGACTCAGTGTCAGCACTAGTGTTCCTCTATAGCTATTAGACTCAGTGTGAGCTGTAGTGTTCCTCTGTCGCAATTAGACTCAGTGTGAGCTGTAGTGTTCCTCTCTAGCAATTAGACTCAGTGTGAGCTCTAGTGTTCCTTTACGCATTTAAACTCAGGGTGAGCACTAGTGTTACTCTATAGCAATCGGACACAGGCTGAGCTGTAGTGGTCCTCTATCGCAATTAGACTCACAATGAGCCCTAGTGTTCCTCTATAGCAGTTAGCCTCAGAGTGAGCAGTACTGTTACTCTGTAGCAATTAGACTCAGGGTGAGCACCAGTGTTCCTCGGTTGCAATTAGACTCAGATTGAGCTGTAGTGTTCCTCAATAGCAATAAGATGTGAGCTGTATTGTTCCTCTATTGCAATTGACTCAGAGTGAGATGTAGTGTTCCTCTGTAGCAATTAGAGTCAGTGTGAGCACTAGTGTTCCTTTATAGCTATTAGTCTCAGCGTGAGCACTAGTGTTCCTCTGTAGCAATTAGTCTCAGTGTGAGCAATAGTGTTCCTCTATAGCAATTAGACTCAGTGTGAGCACTGGTGTTCCTCTGTAGCAATTAGTCTCAGTGTGAGCAATAGTGTTCCTCTATAGCAATTAGAGTCAGTGTGAGCAGTAGTGTTCCTCTGTAGCAATTAGACTCAGTGTGAGCACTAGTGTTCCCTTCCAGCAATTAGACTCAGTGTGAGCACTAGTGTTCCTCTGTAGCAATTAGACTCAGTATGAGCACTAGTGTTCCTCTATAGCTATTAGACTCAGTGTCAGCACTAGTGTTCCTCTATAGCTATTAGACTCAGTGTCAGCACTAGTGTTCCTCTATAGCAATTAGACTCACTGTGAGCACTAGTGTTCCTCTATAGCTATTAGACTCAGTGTGAGCACTAGTGTTCCACTATAGCTATTAGACTCAGTGTCAGCACTAGTGTTCCTCTATAGCAATTAGACTCAGTGTGAGCACTAGTGTTCCTCTATAGCTATTAGACTCAGTGTCAGCACTAGTGTTCCTCTATAGCAATTAGACTCAGTGTGAGCACTAGTGTTCCTCTATAGCAATTAGACTCAGTATGAGCACTAGTGTTCCTCTATAGCTATTAGACTCAGTGTCAGCACTAGTGTTCCTCTATAGCTATTAGACTCAGTGTCAGCACTCGTGTTCCTCTATAGCAATTAGACTCAGTGTGAGCACTAGTGTTCCGCTATAGCAATTAGACTCAGTGTCAGCACTAGTGTTCCTCTATAGCAATTAGACTCAGTGTGAGCACTAGTGTTCCTCTATAGCTATTAGACTCAGTGTCAGCACTAGTGTTCCTCTATAGCAATTAGACTCAGTGTGAGCACTAGTGTTCCTCTATAGCAATTAGACTCAGTGTGAGCACTAGTGTTCCTCTATAGCTATTAGACTCAGTGTCAGCACTAGTGTTCCTCTATAGCTATTAGACTCAGTGTCAGCACTAGTGTTCCTCTATAGCAATTAGACTCAGTGTGAGCACTAGTGTTCCTCTATAGCTATTAGACTCAGTGTGAGCTGTAGTGTTCCTCTGTCGCAATTAGACTCAGTGTGAGCTGTAGTGTTCCTCTCTAGCAATTAGACTCAGTGTGAGCTGTAGTGTTCCTCTATAGCTATTAGACTCAGTGTGAGCTCTAGTGTTCCTCTATAGCTATTCGACTCAGTGTCAGCACTAGTGTTCCTCTCTAGCAATTAGACTCAGTGTGAGCACTAGTGTTCCTCTTTCGCAAATCGACTCAGTGTGAGCACCAGTGTTCCTCTATAGCTATTAGACTCAGTGTGAGCTGTAATGTTCCTCTGTAGCAATTAGACTCAGTGTGAGCACTAGTGTTCCTCTTTAGCTATTAGAGTCACAGTGATCGTGGAACAGCCTAAGATGTCACCCTTGAGCGATGTGTGAGTAATGGGTGGGGAAGAAGTGGAAGAGGAAAAGAGGCAGAATAAAGAGTCGAATAGGAGGGATGATGGAGGAGGAGGTGAAGGGCTGGTTGTAGTGTGGCAGCGAGGAGGTGTTGGTAGGGAGAGGGAGAATCGGATGGAGGGATGATGGAGGAGGAGGTGAAGGGCTGGTTGTAGTGTGGCAGGGAGGAGGTGTTGGTAGGGAGAGGGAGAATCGGATGGTGGGATGCGGGCGGGAGGAGAGGGCAGAGAATTGGGAAGCAGGGATTTGATTGATGGTGGGGTGTGAGAGGGGTGACGGGGTTGGGCGGAGTGGGTGTACGGGGACGTGAGAAAGAGCGTCTAAGGATCGGGCTGAGAGCAGGGAAAGGACGCAGCATGAGTTAAAATTTCAAATGCTCCATTGAAAACCTGAAGCTTCCGAAAGTCCGTGTCTCTGGCCGCCAGCTTTTTGCTGGAGTTTGTTCTCAAAATTGTAGGGTGAGAATGCCATGGTTATTCAGCAATACGCCCGGAAACTGACCCATTGTTTACCAAAAAATATCGGATCACCATAAAAAAATCCGATCAATGCTCATATGCTACGTCTGTGTGGATCTGAATCTGCCCCTCGGCATTACCAAGGTAACACTAGTCAGTGAAATCCTGTAAATAAATAGATGTGTCTGTGCAAAACATTCCACTGAATGTGACAGTGAGGGACCGCATCGTGGGAGAGGGAGGGAAGGAGGGAGAATAACAGTGACACTAGGACAGAGCGAGAGACTGAGAAAAGGAGGTGGAGAGAAATAGAGAGACAGATGAAGAGGGAGTGTGTGACCACAACAGAGAGAGGGAGAGAGTGAATGAGTCGGGGAGCGAGGGGATAGGGAGCAGGACAGGAGGAGAGAAAGGCAGACGGAGAGAGAAACAGACAGGGAACAGAGGGTAGGAGAGAGAGAGTTAGAGAGAGAGAGAAGGGGGAAGAGAGGGAGTGGTGGCTGTGGGGGGGGGGGTGTGTAGAAATAGAGACAGCGAGAGGGTGGAAGCTAAGAAGAGACACGCACACAGCCTCAGCACCAGGAGCACTGACAGGACGGATTCCTCGGGATGAGTAACAGCGAAGCTAAAGATTACATTTCCAAAAAGCAAATCCCTCTGCTGTTCGAGGTAAGGATTTGAAATCCATTCATGTTGTTTCTTTAAATTAACAGTATGAGAGGTTTTGAAGATTATCGGTTCAACATTTCCCAGTTGGAGCTCAGGTACAGGGTGCGTTCAGATCCGAGCCGGGGGCGGCTGGGGAATAGGGTCAGTGTCAGCTGGCGGGGGGGTGTAGTGTCAGGGACACCCACTTTCAGTTCCGACTACCCCCTTCCCGGGAAACGAGGCGCTGTCGTGGAGTGTTATTGGAGACTGTGTGTGTGTCACTGTGCCTGTCTATGAGTGTTTCTATATGTGCCTGTACCTGCGTGTATTGGTGTCTGAATCTGTGTGTGTGTGTGTGTGAGAGAGAGAGAGAGAGAGAGAGAGAGTGAGAGAGAGAATGGGGGAAAGAGTGTGTGTGTGTGTGTGTGAGAGAGAGAGAGACACGGAAAGAGAGAGCCTGTGTGTGTGAGCTAGAGAATCTGTCTGTGTCTGTGTGTGTGTGTGTATCTGTGTGTGTGAGAGTCTGTGTGTGTGAGAGAATCTGTGTGTGTGTGTATCTGTGTGTGTGAGAGAGACAGAAAGAAGGACTGAGTCTGTGTGTGAGAGAGAGAAAGAGGGAGTGAGTCTGTGTGTGTGAGAGAGAAAGAGGGAGTGAGTCTGTGTGTGTGTGTGAGAGAGAGAGAGGGAGAAAGAGGGAGTGAGTCTGTGTGTGTGAGAGAGGGAGAGGGAGAAAGAGGGAGTGAGTCTGTGTGTGTGAGAGAGAGAGAGAGAGGGAGAAAGAGGGAGAAAGAGGGAGTGAGTCTGTGTGTGTGTGTGTGTGTGTGTGTGAGAGAGAGAAAGAGGGAGTGAGTCTGTGTGTGAGAGAGAGAGAAAGAGGGAGTGAGTCTGTGTGTGTGAGAGAGAGAGGGAGAAAGAGGGAGTGAGTCTGTGTGTGAGAGAGAGAAAGAGGGAGTGAGTCTGTGTGTGAGAGAGAGAGAGGGAGAAAGAGGGAGTGAGTCTGTGTGTGTGTGTGAGAGAGAGAGAGAGAGAGAACGAACGAGGGAGTGAGAGTCTGTGTGTGTCAGGATGTGTTCGGAACCATTTCTGGAAGCGGCTGTACTTCAAACCACTGAGATTCCAGTCACCTGCCTGCCCACCCCACCCCATACTCACCACCCCACTGCAGACACATTCTCCCTCCCAGCTTTACCGTGTATACAGCACTGCAGATACAACCCAATACGTTTCTATGTGAGACATGCCCAATGGTATACGTTCCATTCCCTTCCATACATGGTGAACTGTATTGCCACACCAGGATTTGAACTGACTTTCTCAATATCACCCCCGGATTCAGCCTCTGCCGAGGCGCTTTCACTGAAACCTGCTCAAATCGTGGTGTTTCTGACTGACCGTGCCCTCAGCCAGTCCGTCACTGCTGTGGAGTTAGTGTAAAGCTGCTTTTCCCACAAGGACGGGCTGCTATAGCAGTACGATTTCACTGGATTCCCATCCAAGTGTGAGCTGTCTGAGGGAACCACACTCAGAGAGGGCACATCAGTGAGAAATGGCGAGGGTCCTCAGCAAAGTGAGGAATAAACATCACTCTCTGTGAGGTTCAAGCGCAGCTCTGAGCCTCAGTGGTGAATCATTCTAACTGTGGGTCATTTGGCTAATTTGCTTTGATTCAAACTGCAAACAGACCAGTGACAGTTCTAGATAACACAGTGTGGAGCTGGAGGAACACAATAGGCCAGGGAGCAGCAGAGGGACAGGAAAGCTGACGTTTCGGGTCCTGCTCCTCTGATGCTGCTGGGCCCGCTGTGTTCCTCCAGCTCCACACCTTGTTATCTCAGATTCCAGCATCGGCAGTTCCTACTGTCTCTGACAGCTCTAACTGGGCCTAAACGTGGTGTATCATTGTTGTTGGGTAATGTGAGAGCTAAGGGCAGTGATGGGAGCTGGTATTACTGAGAAGCTGCTGGGAGGGCTGGGGGCTGTTGGATCCCCTCGGGTTAGAGACCCAGTTGCCAATGCCAAACCCTCCCCACCTCTGACAATCCAGTCACTGGAGCGATCGCCGGGAAGCTGTGTTTCCAACTCGCACTCACAATTATAAAGCGCCTTAAGTTGTGGAAAATATCGCAAGGAAATGGTATATCAGACAAAAGCTAACACCGAGCCACCCTGAGCTGGGTTTGGGGTGGGGGATGGGAGAGGGGGAGGGAAGGAGGGAGGATGTAGGAGACGGAGTGAGACAGAGTGGGAGGGAAATAGAAGGAGGGACAGTGGGAGGGAGAAGGTGGGGGATGGAGGGAGGGAGGGAGTGGGAGGGAGAAGGTGTGGACGGAGGTAGAGACAGAGGGAGGGAGAAGGTGGGGGATGGAGGGAGGGAGAGGGAGGCAGGGAGAAGGAGAGAGGGAGGGATGGAGAGGAGGGTGTGAGCACAGGTAGGTAACGAATGGCCGCCAATAGCACAGCAACAATGCTGCCAGAGTTAGAGGACAATAAGACATTCAGCCCATCAGACCTGCTACCCCATGCAACAGCATCATGGCTAATTTAGTGTTTCAACTTCACTGTCCCACTCCCTCCCCTTCTCCCTGATTCCCTGAGAGACCAGGGGATCCCAGCCTTAACCATGAGGAAAGATTGACGAGGTCACAGGGCTGTAGGAGATTGCAGAGACAGGGAGAAGTGGACGATTAAATAGGAACGAGGGGCCTTCCGGAGTTAGGATGTGGATTATAATCGTTCAGATCAGCTGTAGTTTTAAATGAACCTGCTGAGACCCACCGCTACACTCCCCATGACCAGTAAGACCCACCAGTACACTCCCTGTGACCAGTAAGACCCATCGGTAAACTCCCCGTGACCAGGAAGAACCCATCGGTACACTCCCCGAGACCAGTAAGACCCACCGGTACACTCCCCATGACCAGTAAGAACCCATTGGACAACTCCCCGTGACCAGTAGGAACCCACCGGTACACTCCCCGTGACCAGTAAGAACCCACCGGTACAGTCCCCGTGACAAGTAAGACACACCGGTACAGTTCCTGTGACCAGTAAGATCCACCCATACATGCCATGACCAGTAAGACCCACAGTTACACTCCCTGTGACCAGTAAGACCCACAGGTACACTCCCCGTGACCAGTAAGACCCACAAGTACACTCCCCGTGACCAGTAAGACCCACAGGTACACTCCCCATGACCAGTAAAACCCACCAGTACACTCGCCGTGACCAGTAAGAACCCACCAGTACACTCCCCGTGACCAGTAAGACCCACCGGTACACTCCCTGTGACCAGTAAGAACCCACAGGTACACTCCCTCTGACCAGTAAGAATGCACAGGTAAACTCTCCGTGACCAGTAAGACCCACCATACACTCCCCGTGACCAGTAAGACCTATCGGTACACTCCCCATGACCAGTAAGAACCCACAGGTACACTCCCCATGACCAGTAAGACCTACCGGTACACTCCCCATGACCAGTAAGAACCCACAGGTAAACTCCCCGTGACCAGTAAGACCTACCGGTACACTCCCCATGACCAGTAAGACCCACCGGTACACTCCCCGTGACCAGTAAGCTCCACCGGTACACTCCCCGTGACAGTAGGAACCCACCGGTACACTCCCCGTAACCAGTAAGAACCCACCACTACGCTCCCTGTGACCAGTAAGAACCCACCGGTACACAGCCCGTGATCAGTAAGACCCACCGGTACACACCCCGTGACCAGTAAGAACCCACCCATACACCCCTGTGACCAGTAAGACCCACAGGTACACTCCCCGTGACCTGTAAGAACCCAACGGTACTCTCCCTGTGACCAGTAAGACCCACAGGTACACTCCCCGCGACCAGTAAGACCCACAGTTACTCTCCCCGTGACCAGTAAGACCCACTGGTACACTGCCCATGACCGGTAAGACCCACCGGTACACTCCCCCTGACCAATAAGAACCCACAGGTACACTGCCCGTGACCAGTAAGAACCCACAGGTACACTCCCCGTGACAGTAGGAACCCACCGGTACACTCCCCGTGACCAGTAAGAACCCACCCACACACTCCCTGTGACCAGTAAGACCCCCTCCCCGTGACCTGTAAGAACCCAACAGTACACTCCCTGTGACCAGTAAGACCCACAGTTACACTCCCCGTGACCAGTAAGACCCACCGGTACACTCCCCATGACCAGTAGGAACCCACCGGTACACTCCCCGTGACCAGTAAGAACCCACCCATACACTCCCTGTGACCAGTAAGACCCCCTCCCCGTGACCTGTAAGAACCCACCGGTACACTCCCCATGACCAGTGAGAACCCAACAGTACACTCCCTGTAACCAGTAGGAACCTACAGGTACACTCCCTGTGACCAGTAAGACCCACCGGTACACACCCCATGACCAGTAGGAACCCACCGGTACACACTCCATGACCAGTAAGAATGCACAGGTACACTCCCCATGACCAGTAAGACCCACCGGTACACTCTCCTGACCAGTAAGAATGCACAGGTACACTGCCCATGACCAGTAAGACTGACCGGTACACTCCCCATGACCATTAAGAACCCACAGGTACACTCCCTGTAACCAGTAAGACCCACAGGTACACTCCCCGTGACCAGTAGGAACCCACCAGTACACACTCTCCTGACCAGTAGGAACCCACCGGTACACACCCCATGACCAGTAAGAATGCTTAGGTACACTCCCCATGACCATTAAGAACCCACAGGTACACTCCCCGTGACCAGTAAGAACCCACAGGTACACTCCCTGTGACCAGTAACACCCACCGGTACACTCCCCCGCTTTATCGTTACGTGTGCCAAAAGACAATGGAAAGTTTTGTTTATGAGCAGTACTGGCAGGTCACAGCAACCAAAGGGCTGATTAAAAGGACTTTGGAGGCGCACAAGCTGCATTGCACAGGGCCCACACTCGGCTGGATGAACGTTACCAAGGTATACCTCATCCTAGAGCTTCTTCTCCAGAGATAGGGACATTACCACCCCACCCCGAGCCTCTGAGCTCTTGTTTAATGACGGGTGGCAGGTTGGGAGGGTCCGGGAATATGACCAGGCTGTGGCAACCTGTTGGGAAGTTTGGAAAATGATCTGGAAGTGTGGAGTTTCTGACTGTGCGCTGTCACTCTGGGTGAGATTCACTTCCAGCCTGTACTGCTGACTATTCAACCAGGGAAGGCGGCACCTGGGCCATGTAGAAGATGGGAAGAAGCCCCTGGCTGATTTCCAGGGCAGGTGAAGGGAAACTTATTCCAATTGAATCCAGCAACACCCCCTTGTGAAAGTCAGCACCCGGATATGGGGCAGGGATGCATGTGGATGTGATGAACCTTGTGGCTAAATAGCCTCCTGCCTAGATTAAAGCGCGCGGGGCATGATCCTCAAAAGCGGAAGCACTGTGCAGTAAAGGAGGTCGGAAAGTGAAACCGGCCGGAGCTGACAATGTACACACTCTTCAACGTTGCGCAGGTCCACAAGGTGAGGCTTCAAACTGATGGGTTAACATTCCCCTTCGCCTTTCATGGGCTACTGCTCCGGTCCCATTGAGAGAGGTCAATATTCCTCTTCAGGCAGAGTCCTGGATATCTTGAATTCTTACAGCACGTCAACAACCCTCCAAACAACTCATTATCGAATTTACTTAGAGCTCACTGAACATTCTCTTCAAAATATTCCATTAACCGTAATTTGGAACAGAAAGAGGTGGTGAGCTGCAGTGGGCTGAAGTGTACTCTCCATGTGGAGTGGGCTGATGGGTTCGGCCTAAGTGGATCCAGCAGTATCTGTGTATCTCAGCCTGGCCTGAACATCACCCACTCACTGTGTCTACATCCCACTCACAGCCTGGCCACCAAGCCTGCAGCGAGATAGCAGCGAAACATTTGGGTTGCAGCACACTCTCGCGAAAGAAGTCAAAACCCAGGTGCAACAGCACCACCAGCCAGCAGGAGCATGTAATTACAGCATGACATGTTTACATAGACCGTTCCCATTGTAGGTGTAGGAATTTTTAATGGGATATGTTGTTAAGATGGGCCAGATTCCTGCGAAGTCAAAAGGTGAAGAGTTTCCTAGGTGCTGTAAGAGGTTCGCAAGGCGTATGTATAAAACAATGTGATTGGTATCTACCCAGAGGGAGCTGGCTATCGTGGATAATGATTCATTGCTGTGTCATCTGATCACTGAAGAATTAACAACGTGTTAAAAATATGACATTGCCTTTTTTTAAAAAAGCATTTAAAATGTGACTTTATCACATGTCATGGTGCCTCAGTGGTCAGCACTGCTGCCTCATAGCACCAGGGACCCAAGTTCGATTCCAGCCTCGGGTGACTGTCTGTGTGGAGTTTGCACATTCTCCCCGTGTCTGCGTGGGTTTCCTCTGGGTACTCCTGTTTGCTCCCACAGTCCACAGGCTAGGGTAGGTTGGCTATGCTAGATTGCCTCGTCGTACCCAGGGATGTGCAGGCTGGGGGGGTTAGCAACAGGAAATGCAGGGCTGGGGGAGTGGGTCTAGGTGGAATGCTATTCGGAGGGTCAGTGCAGACTTGATGGGCTATGTAACATCTTTGCACACTGTAGGTGTTCTTATGATTATTGTTGGATATTGGTTCCATATTGAGTCAGTGTGAGCCCATACTTTTTTCTCAGAGTATGTTGACAGGCCTCATGTACCATCGGCCCGAGGAGCCCCTGGAGTATCTGGAGAACTGCCTAAAGAAAGTCCGAGAGATTGGGGGCTTGGAGAAAGTTCGGTGGGACATGTTCATCGTTCAGGAGAAGAGGGCACTGCCAGCTGTCGGTGGGAGCCAGGGGAAGAGAACGATTTATCGAAGTGGTAATGAGCTGCCCTCAAATCTTTACACGTATTACATTGTCTATACTGATACAGTTTACAAAACTCTCTGCCTATTCTCACATGTTATTCAGTCAGATAGCCTGCAGGTTTCTCCACAGGACAACCTTGGCACTTAGTGGGAGGGGTTTGACAGATATTCTGCATTACTCTACCCTATGATGCTGAGGAGAATTTCCTGATTGTGAGAAAGCTGGTTTCGCCTCACCACCAGCATTTGACCGACCCATCTCAACAAAAATGCCCAGCTGAGGCGCTCCCCTGGAAATGCAGAAAGTGCACCTCGGGGATGGTGTCGGGGAAGGTCACAAAGTATGGACTAGGGATGTTCCCAGTTTCCATCTGCAGTCCAGGCCATATTAGTGTCACAGTGACCGGAAATAAAGGAGAAGAGAGTTACAATTTGCACCTTACTTAACCCCATCTCACTACACACCCATCGCAACCTCTTAGATAGAGGGGAAGACATGACGCTGTCTGAACATATGGCACAGGAAGAACAGCAAATCCAATTTATTACAAGAATTAGGTTTATACTGAGACGAATTGCACAAAGAAATTTACAAAAAAAATCCACACAACTTATAAATTTGAAATATCATGGTGTTTCAGTTCTTTTTCTCAAAGACTGAATCTACTCCTGCTCGGCTCTGTGTGAGATGAGCCTATGACCACTGTATACAGTTTTGGTCTCTCTGCTATAGAATGGATATTATTAAGATTTCCCAAGATGTTGCTGGGAATGGAGGGGTTTGAGATGGAAAAATAGGCTGGATAGGTTGGGACTTTTTTCACTGGACCATGGGAGGCTGAGGGGGGAGCTTATAGAGGTTTGTAAAATCATGAGTGACGTAAATAAGGTGAATGGCAAGGGTCATTTCCCTAGGGTGGGGGAGTTCAAAAGTAGGGGGCATATTTTTAAGGTGGGAGGGGGAAAGATTTTAAAAGAACATGAGGGGCAACTTTTCTACACAGAGCGTGGTCTGTGTGTGGAATGAACTGCCAGAGGAAGTGGGGGAGGCAGGTGCAGTTACAACATTTAAAAGACATTTGGATAAGTACAGGAAAGGAAAAGGTTTGGAGGGATATGGGCTAAACACAGGCGGGTGGGACCAGTTTAGTTTGGGAACATGGTCTGCATGGACTGGCTGGACCAAAGGGTCTATTTCTGTGCTGTATGACTCTGTGACTGTTGGATTGAGAAAGAGTTGACCCCAGTTGTGGTGAATAGCCAGCCGAGGAATATGTAAAACACAATCTTGTCAAATGAGATTGCTTACAACTGAGAATGATCCAAACACTATGAAAGGTATTTAAAAAACGAGCAGCATATTATTTAGAATTTGCAAGTTATGTGCAGTATTTCTGTTAGCTATTTATCTATTTTGCTCCAATATAAATCTGTTTTACTTAAAATGAATCAGATTTGCTGTTCTGCCTGAACAGGGGATCATTTGAAATCTGGTGCTAAGGTTTAATGAAAGGGATCTAGTTAGATCTCAGGTACAGCTGTCATAGTCCCATTCACAGCATATGTTATATTGCAAAGCTTGTGCTGTAAATGCAGAGAGGCATTTGGAAACAGTGACCTTGCGTGAACACAGAGAGGTGCATTAGGGAGAGATTCTGAATCATTACAATAGATGAGGACAGAGTGGTAACATTACAACACATTATCTTGGTTGCATTATTAAAATGAAGCCAAGCTAAGTAATGCTGGATTCTGTGCTCTGTGATTCTATGGCATTGAAAACAAAGGCTTGGGGTTTAAGTGATTCTGTGGTTTTAAATTGCAACTTCGAGATGGCATGTGGGAGTAGAACACATTGTAAATCGATGCAAAGCAGTGCACTTACGGCGAGCGTACAGAGCAGCACAGTAACGGTTGGCACAGGACTGCTGCTTTGATTTGAATGGGGACCCTGGTGGGGAAAGCCAGGGGATTAAAACGGGTTTTGATAGTTTCTCAGTGTTTCACTGTTTGATCTCCCTGTGGTGGTTCCCCACCTGCCCCCTCAGCTTTCTCAGAGAGCCGCAGCATCAGTCACTATCGATATGATCGCCTCCCTCCAATTCACCAGTTCTCCATTGAGAGCGACACCGACCTCTCAGAGACAGATGAGCTCATCGAGGAATACATGGTGTTTGACCCATCGAAACCCCGGCCAAGGATCATCCTGGTCATCGGTAAGGACACTGGAGTGGGGGGTGGGGGGGCGCGGTCACCAGGGCTTTATTGGTAAGGTCACTAGGGGGTTATCGTTACGGTCACTGGGAGGGGGTCACGGAGGGGCGGTTATTGGTAAGGTCACCGAAGGGTTATCGGTAAGGTCACCAAAGGGTTATTGGATAGGTCACAAGGGGGTCATCGGTAAGGTCACCGGTGGGGTGTTATCACTAAAGTCACCAGGGGGTTATCAGCAAGGTCACTGGGGCAGGTGTTATCAGTAAGGTCACCGGGGGTTATCAGCAAGGTCACCGGGGGTCATCAGTGAGATCACTGGGAGATCACGGTAAGGTCACTGAAGTTGGGGGGAAGGGGCTACCCATCATCATCCTTCCCTCCATTCCCTCCTCAGGTTAGCCACCCAGGGCAGGTCAGATGACTGAGCCCACCAATCCCTTTCTGGGCTGATATCCAGGGAAAGCCCCCAACAGGGTGAGTGTTCCTGACCCTGGGTAACAGCATCTCCTTCAAGTCGGAGGTTCATGTGGGATTCCAGGGTTTGGGCTTTGTTACTGAGAAGGAGGGAGCAGGGCCATGGGGCTGCTGCCTAGTTGGAGATGGGATTTGAACCTCAGCTGCCTCTGTCCCTTCAGCTGGGATAGAGAAGATCCCAGGGCCAGGCATTTCTCCCTGGTTTTCTGGCTAAAACATATCCCTTAATCATTGTCACTGATTGTCCAGAATCACATCGCTGCCTGTTGGATCTTGCTGTGTTCGAATTGTCTGCTGTGACAGTGACTGCACTTCGATAAAACATCACCAGCTCCTTATCCCTGTCATAACCCTCAACCTATCCACACCAGGGCAGCTTGGGGTCCCAGAACCAAGTCATTCCTTGTCATCTTATTCCAAGTGATGCCGCTGCTCTCATCGGATTGACATTCCCTGATGACCATTTCTAGAGGCTTCAGGAAAACTCCTGGCATTTCCCCCTGTTGTTAATCACCGAGAGAAGGAGCACATTCACTCCAATAACATATGCTTGGACACTACACAGAAACTGCATCTGCCTGAGGACAGTTGAAATTGATCAGGATTCTCCAGAATGGGGAGCACAGAGTGCTCCATAATTCCCACTCCTGTGTGTAGATGAAAGCAGACTGGGACTTAGCAAGAACAGACTCGACAGGCTGAATGTCCTCACCCTGTGCTGTAACCATGCTGTGATTCCATGATTCATTGCCCAGTTGTGATGTTAATACGTGTCAATGATGATGAAGCTACACTAGGTGTGAAAGGATAATTACAGATATAGACAATTCTGTAAGCAGTGAGAACACTCTCCCATGCTTAGTGTATGCACAGACTGACAAACTGAAACAAGCATTTTTTCTTTGGATGAATATATTTTAACGAGGCCTTAGGTCTGGATGGAGAGAGGTACTGGCACAGTTTTTTCAGTGACCAGTGACCCTGGGGGAACCCACGTCTGGATGGACCATGGTTGAATCTCCCCCCACTGTCCGATCCACCAGCAATGACAAGTTAATTGCTGTCTGGGTGTGCACCTACTGCCCACGGAGAAGCTGGTGATGAGGAACACCCACCGCACTCCTCCTGCTGTGGGCTGACCCACAATTCCCTAAGGGAGAGAATTCCAGGATTCTGACCCAGCAACCCAGAAGGAAGGGCGATATATTTCCAAATCAGGATGGTGTGCAGCATGGAGGGGAGCTTGCAGGGGGTGGCTTTCCCATGTATCCGCTGCCTCTCGTTTTTTGAGCTGGAAGTGTTTGTGGGTTTGGAAGGTGCTGTCTGAGGATCTTTGATGCCTTTCTACAGCGTATCTTGCGGATACTATACACTGCTGCCACTGAGGGAATGGACGTTTGTGGGTTTAATGAATGGGGCGTTGATCTAATGGGGCTGTTGTTCTGGATGTTCACAATCTGTACAACATGGGGAGTTCATTGGATTTAGTGGGGCGTGGGGGATATGTCAAGAACCCAGTTTTTTCTGATGGACAGATTGATCTCTGTGTAGCCCTGTCTGTGATATCAGTGATTCCTCCTTTCCTCCCTCCCTCCCTCCCTCTCTCTGTTTCATTCCCTCCATCTGAAGGTGGGCCAGCTAGCGGCAAGGGAACCCAGAGCATGAAAGTAGCTGAGCGTTACGGGTTTGTCCACATCTCTGTGGGGGAGCTGCTGCGGGACAAGATGCTTCATAACGCCAGCAACAACCGGAAATGGGGCTTGATCGCGAAAATCATCATGAATGGAGAGCTAGCTCCTCAGGTAATGGAGAGGTGGAGAGCTCATGTTCTCCCACTGGAAACAAGGTGGGAGTGGGGTGGGTGGGGGAGAGGGGTAGGGCTGTAAGGAGTGGGCTTGGTGTGGCTTCTAAACCCCAACCTGGTTCACTCCTGTCCTTTAGGGAAGGAAATCCATTACCATTAGCCCATCTGGCCTCCATGTGACTCCAGACACACAGCAATGTGACTACCCTCTGAAATGGCCAAGAGAGGCACCAAGGGTAATTAGGGACTGCCAGTCTTGCCCAGTGACACCTAGATCCCATGGATTTATGAGAATCTGAAGCTGTGTTGGTGTGAGCAGTGCATGAAGAGATTAACCCTGAGTCTGTCAGTCCGTGTTTTCCAGGGACTAGGGGCTCATCAGCCTCAAGTATCAGGATAATACTCACCGGTGCTTCAGAGACCTCAGGTTCTGCAGGTGAAATCTTTCCAGATTTATCACGGTCAGCACTGTTTGTTTTGGTTCCCCGGCAGGAGACTACAATAACGGAGATTAAGCAGAAGCTGATGCAGCAGCCGGATTCCCCGGGATTTGTAATCGATGGATTCCCCCGTGAGGTCTCCCAGGCTATCTGCTTCGATGATCAGGTGATCACATTACCCAGTCAGTCAGATCAAAGTCCTTACTGACAATCCCAAACCCCGTCCCTAGCAATCCCAAACCCCATCCCTGACAATCCCAAACCCATTCCCCGACAATCCCAAACCCCGTCCCTGACAATCCCAAACCCCATCCCTGACAATCCCAAACCCATTCCCCGACAATCCCAAACCCCGTCCCCGACAATCCCAAACCCCGTCCCTGGCAATCCCAAACCCATTCCCCAACAATCCCAAACCCTGTCTCTGACAATCCCCAACCCATTCCCCAACAATCCCAAACCCCGTCCCTGATAATCCCAAATACCGTCCCCGACATTCCCGAACATGGCCCCCACAATCCAAAATCCATTCCCTAACATTCCCAAACACATTCCCCGACAATCCCAAACCCATTCCCTGACAATCCCAAACCCCGTCCCTGACAATCCCAAACCCCGTCCCCGACAATCCCAAACCCCATCCCTGGCAATCCCAAACCCATTCCCCGACAATCCCAAACCTTGTCTCTGACAATCCCAAACTCATTCCCCAACAATCCCAAACCCCGTCCCTGACAATCCCAATCCCATTCCCCGACAATCCCAAACCCTGTCCCTGGCAATCCCAAACCCTGTCCCTGATAATCCCAAATACCATCCCCAACATTCCCGAACTTGGCCCCCACAATCCAAAATCCATTCCCTAACATTCCCAAACCCATTCCCCAACAATCCCAATACCATTCCCCGACAATCCCAAACCCCATCCCTGGCAATCCCAAACCCCGTCCCTGACAATCCCAAACCCCGTCCCTGGCAATCCCAAACTCATTCCCCAACAATCCCAAACCCCGTCCCTGACAATCCCAAACCCATTCCCCGACAATCCCAAACCCTGTCCCTGATAATCCCAAATACTGTCCCCAACATTCCCGAACTTGGTCCCCACAATCCAAAATCCATTCCCTAACATACCCAAACCCATTCCCCAGCAATTCCAAATGCATTCCCCGAAAAACAAAACCCCGTCCCTGAGAATCCTAAACCCGGTCCCGACAATCCCAAACCCTTTCCCAGAAAATCCCAAACCACATCCTTGACATTCCCAAACAATGACCCCACAATCCAAAATCCATTCCCTAATGTTCCCAAACCCTATTCCTAACAATCCCAACCCCGTTTCCGACAATCCCAAGCCCATTCCCAGACAATCTTGAACCCTATCCCAGACAATCGAAAACTGGTCCAATGTAATCACTGTGTGATGTGGTTAAGGGACAACTAATAGGCACACAGCAAGATCCCACAGACAGCGCTCCAATTAGATTTAAAATCATCAACTGTCGAATGGCGTGGCTTGACTGAGTCATCTTCATCAAATTCATCAATAATATCTCGGGAGAGTTACCAGCATCTGGGGGCACAGAGAACCTCTGTTTAATATCATGGAAAAACACAGCACACCAAACAGTGCCCACTCCCTCCGCACTGACCCTCCCACAGTGCCGACTCCCTCAGCACTGACCCTCCCACAGTGCCGACTCCCTTAGCGCTGACCATCCCACAGTGCCCACTCCCTCAGTGCTGACCCTCTGACAGTGCAGCACTCCATCAGCGCTGATCCTCCGACAGTGCGGCACTCTGTCAGCACTGACCCTCCCACAGTGACCTCTCCCTCAGCATTGACCCTCCGACAGTACCCACTCCCTCAGCACTGACCATCCAACAGTGCCCACTCCCTCAGCACTGACCCTCCGACAGTGCAGCGCTCCCTCAGCACTGACCCTCCGACAGTGCCCACTCTCTCAGCACTGACCCTCCGACAGTGCCCACTCCCTCAGCACTGACCATCCGACAGTGCCCACTCCCTCAGCACTGACCCTCCGACAGTGCAGCGCTCCCTCAGCACTGACCCTCCGACAGTGCCCACTCTCTCAGCACTGACCCTCCGACAGTGCCCACTCCCTCAGCACTGACCCTCCGACAGTGCCCACTCCCTCAGTGCTGTGCTCTGACTCAGTATTGACCTTTAAACTGAAGTTTACTGATTTTAGGTAAAAATGTGGGAGCCTGATGCTGATCTACCTGACCCTGAGTAACAGCAGGAGGTTGGC
The DNA here is from genome assembly GCF_030684315.1 of Stegostoma tigrinum. Lineage (NCBI taxonomy): Eukaryota > Metazoa > Chordata > Chondrichthyes > Orectolobiformes > Stegostomatidae > Stegostoma > Stegostoma tigrinum. The sequence continues at coordinate 22,565,607 of NC_081388.1, forward strand.
TGTAGCTGGTTGGGGTTGCAGTGAAACTGCAAAGTGTAGCTGGCAGTAAACTGAGAGAAATAGTACCGTGTGGAACTGGAGTGTGAAGTGAGTGTTTTATTCATGCTGAGTAAGAGTGTGGATTCTAATGTTTTGGTGGTGTGTGCTCCTGAGATCTGTGTTCCAGACCTGGTGATCTATCTGTCGTGTGCCACCTGCCACCTGAAGGAGCGCCTAGAGAAACGGGCAGAGGAGGGCAGACCTGATAACAACCCGAAAGCCATACAGCGTCGCCTGGTCACCTTCAAACAAAACACCGTGCCTCTTGTGCAGTATTACCAGGAGAGGAACCTCATTGTGACGGTGAGCGGGGTACAGCTCCTTGGGAAGCCTCACTACCCAACTGCACAGGGGGGATGGACATCCCGTCCATCAGCGTGACACCATCTGGAGACTCTCTGTCTCATCCAGCCAGCCCTTGCTACACCACCCCCCACCCCCAACCCCCCACTGCACTGTGCTGTCTCTCGCTGACCTTTCAGTGTGGACCCACTTCCCCTTTCAAATCTCAGCCTTCTACGCTGCTTCCACCTCATGTTGTAAGAGGCTGGAACTGTATCGTCCCAGCCCTCCTGGGTTTACTTTCACTCTCCGGTTATTTTCACCCTCTCCCCTGTCACCAGAAACGAATCTCCTTCCTTCACAACCCCCTGTCTTTCAGAACTGTTCCAGCTCAATCTCCCCTCAACCCTCCATGGTCCAGGGAACATGATACCAGCTTCTGCATCCAAGCTGGAAGGGCCGCCCTTCGACACATTGTGCCTGTGCTAACCCTCCGGAGGGAGCCGTTTGCGTACAGAACTACACTTGCCCTTGCAGACCTGACGGGCCGAATGGCATAATTCTGCTCTGTATCTTATGGCTTCCCTGTATCATGCACCTCCCTCCTCTCCAGATGTTTAAAATACTTAGAAAACGCAGGAAAAATTGTACAGTGCAGGAACTCATTCAGCCCGTCGAGTCTGTGCTTGATACAAAATGAGTGGCTAGCCTCACTCCACTGTTCAGAGTGGGGTCGCCATCGAGGGGCATTACGGGACTGCGATGTCAATAATCCAGACTGCTTGATGGGAAACAGTGTAGAGGGAGCTTTACTCTGCATCTAACCCCGTGCTTTTCCTGCTCTGGGAGTGCTTGATGGGAGATCCGAGATATTTTACCACACTCCCAATCTCATGTTTTCTGAGCTGTGTTTTACATCTCGGTTTGTTTTCTGCATCTGTGTTCGCAGTCAGTGAAGTTACTGAGGGATTGTTCTGTGTGTGTGTGTGTGTGTGTGTGTGTGTGTGTGTGTGTGTCTCTCTCTCTCTGTGCGCGCGTGTGTGTGTGTGTGTGTGTGTGTGTGAATGCGTGTGTGTGTGTGTGTGTGTCTCTCTCTCTCTCTCTGTGCGTGTGTGTGTGTGTGTGTGTGAATGCGTGTGTGTGTGTGTGTGTGTCTCTCTCTCTCTGTGCGTGTGTGTGTGTGTGTGTGAATATGTGTGTGTGTGTGTGTGTGTCTCTCTCTGTGCGCGCGCGTGTGTGTGTGTGTGAATGTGTGTGTGTGTGTGCGTGTGTGTCTGTGTGTGTGTGTCTCTCTCTCTCTCTGTGTGTCTGTGTGTGTGTCTCTCTCTCTGTGACTGTGTGTGTCTGTGTGTCTGTGTGTGTGTGTGTGTGTGTGTGTCTCTCTCTCTCTCTCTCTCTCTCTGTGACTGTGTGTGTGTGTGTGTGTGTCTGTGTGTGTGTGTGTCTCTCTCTCTCTCTCTCTCTGTGACTGTGTGTGTGTGTGTGTGTGTGTGTCTCTCTCTCTCTTTCTCTCTCGTAGTTCGATGGTGACAGGCCTGAGGGTGAGGTGTTTGATGAAATCCGAGCGACTGTTGATGGAAAACTCACCCCCAACAATGAGCCAGTGCCCGGTAAGTGCCAACTGCAGGTGGGGTCAGGGGTGGGGAGGAGTGAGGGTGGGAGTGAGAGCGGGATGGTGGGTGGAAGTGAGGGAATGATGCCCTGCTTCCCCATCCACAGTGGGTTATTCCTGAAATTCCTGCACTTCTCCCAGGGAGCTGCTAAGATGGCTATCGGTCTAGGGTAACAGGCATCAGATCAATGACCAGGACTGAGCTGGGGACTGTTCCTTCCACACTGAATTTAATTGGAACATAACCTCCATGAGTAGTTTATTCAGACTGAATAAAACAGTCTTTCCCGGATGCTGAAGGTAAGTGCCTGAAAGGGCTAGCACAAACATTGAGGGGCTGAATGGCCTGATGCAGGAATGTGCCTGCTTTAAAGCCTGACCAGAATGTCTGCCCTTAGGGGTGAGCGTGGTTTGGGACGGGGGTCAGGTTGGTGTCGCTCTGGAACTGAGAATGACCTTCACACTCCCAGGCCCCAGCACCCAGCCCCCAGCCTAGAGCACCCAGACCCCAGCCTACAGCACCCAGCACCCAGCCCCCAGCCTACAGCACCCAGCCCCCAGCCTACAGCACCCAGCACCCAGCCCCCAGCCTACAGCACCCAGCACCCAGTCCCCAGCCTAGAGCACACAGCCCCCAGCCTAGAGCACCCAGCCCCCAGCCTACAGCACCCAGCACCCAGCCCCCAGCCCCCAGCCGCTGCCAGTGACCCTGTGCTGTGAGCTGTAACAGGGTGTTTTAGAGTCACTCACACGGGGACTTGTACTGAAATATTTCTCACATTTTGATGTCACCGTGCAGTATTTTTAGTGTTTGCAGTGAGCCATGTGTTAAATTCTGGTTTTCTGAGGCAGAGATGTGAAGGATTTAGATTAATCGGAGACAAACACAAATTAGAGTGACTGTTAGCTAGAGTTAATAAAG
>NC_081388.1:22885311-22887811 GCF_030684315.1 Stegostoma tigrinum
CTCTGTCACTCTCTCCCTCTGTCACTCTCTCCCTCTGTCACTCTCTCCCTCTGTCACTCTCTCTCTCTCTCTGTCACTCTCTCTCTCTCTCTGTCACTCTCTCTCTCTCTCTCCCTCTGTCACTCTCTCCCTCTGTCACTCTCTCCCTCTGTCACTCTCTCCCTCTGTCACTCTCTCCCTCTGTCACTCTCTCCCTCTGTCACTCTCTCCCTCTGTCACTCTCTCCCTCTGTCACTCTCTCCCTCTGTCACTCTCTCCCTCTGTCACTCTCTCCCTCTGTCACTCTCTCCCTCTGTCACTCTCTCCCTCTGTCACTCTCTCCCTCTGTCACTCTCTCCCTCTGTCACTCTCTCCCTCTGTCACTCTCTCCTCTGTCACTCTCTCCCTCTGTCACTCTCTCCCTCTGTCACTCTCTCCCTCTGTCACTCACTCTCTGTCACTCACTCTCTCTCCCTCCCTCCGCCACTCCCTCCCTCCCTCCGTCCGTCACACTCTCTCCCCCACTCTGCCACACTCTCTCCCCCACTCTGCCACACTCTCTCCCCCACTCTGCCACACTCTCTCCCCCACTCTGCCACACTCTCTCCCCCACTCTGCCACACTCTCTCCCCCACTCTGCCACACTCTCTCCCCCACTCTGCCACACTCTCTCCCCCACACTGCCACACTCTCTCCCCCACTCTGCCACTCCTCTCTCCCCCACTCTGTCACTCTCTCTCCCCCACTCTGTCACTCTCTCTCCCCACTCTGTCACTCTCTCTCCCCCCACTCTGTCACTCTCTCTCCCCCACTCTGTCACTCTCTCCCCCCCACTCTGTCACTCTCTCCCCCCCACTCTGTCACTCTCTCTCCCCACTCTGTCACTCTCTCTCCCCCACTCTGTCACTCTCTCTCCCCCACTCTGTCACTCTCTCTCCCCCACTCTGTCACTCTCTCTCCCCCACTCTGTCACTCTCTCTCCCCCACTCTGTCACTCTCTCTCCCCCACTCTGTCACTCTCTCCCCCCCACTCTGTCACTCTCTCCCCCCCACTCTGTCACTCTCTCCCCCCCACTCTGTCACTCTCTCCCCCCCACTCTGTCACTCTCTCCCCCCCACTCTGTCACTCTCTCCCCCCACTCTGTCACTCTCTCCCCCCCACTCTGTCACTCTCACTCTCTCTCTCTCTGTCACTCTCTCCCTCTGTCACTCTCTCCCTCTGTCACTCTCTCCCTCTGTCACTCTCTCCCTCTGTCACTCTCTCTCCCTCTGTCACTCTCTCTCCCTCTGTCACTCACTCTCAACTCTGTCACTCTCTCTCCCTCTGTCACTCACGCTCCTCTGTCACTCACGCTCCCTCTGTCACTCACGCTCCCTCTGTCACTCACTCTCCCTCTGTCACTCACTCTCCCTCTGTCACTCACTCTCTCCTCTGTCACTCTCTCCCTCTGTCACTCTCTCTCCCTCTGTCACTCTCTCTCCCTCTGTCACTCTCTCTCCCTCTGTCACTCACTCTCAACTCTGTCACTCTCTCTCCCTCTGTCACTCACGCTCCCTCTGTCACTCACGCTCCCTCTGTCACTCACGCTCCCTCTGTCACTCACGCTCCCTCTGTCACTCACTCTCCCTCTGTCACTCACTCTCCCTCTGTCACTCACTCTCTCCCTCTGTCACTCTCTCCCTCTGTCACTCTCTCCCTCTGTCACTCTCTCCCTCTGTCACTCTCTCCCTCTGTCACTCTCTCCCTCTGTCACTCTCTCCCTCTGTCACTCTCTCCCTCTGTCACTCTCTCCCTCTGTCACTCTCTCCCTCTGTCACTCTCTCCCTCTGTCACTCTCTCCCCTCTGTCACTCTCTCTCTCTCTGTCACTCACTCTCTCTCTCTCTGTCACTCACTCTCACTCTCTCTCTCTGTCACTACTCTCACTCTCTCTCTCTGTCACTCACTCTCTCTCTGTCACTCACTCTCTCTCTCTCTGTCACTCACTCTCACTCTCTCTCTCTGTCACTACTCTCTCTCTCTCTGTCACTCACTCTCTCTCTGTCACTCTGTCTCTCTCTCTCTGTCACTCTCTCTCTCCCTCCCTCCGTCACTCCCTCCCTCCCTCCGTCCGTCACTCTCTCCCCCCCACTCTGTCACACTCTCTCCCCCACTCTGTCACACTCTCTCCCCCACTCTGTCACACTCTCTCCCCACTCTGTCACACTCTCCCCCCACTCTGTCACACTCTCTCCCCCACTCTGTCACACTCTCTCCCCCACTCTGTCACACTCTCTCCCCCACTCTGTCACTCTCTCTCCCCCACTCTGTCACTCTCTCTCCCCTTCTCTCACTCACTGTCCCTCTCTCTCTCTCTCTCACTCACTGTCCCTCTCTCTCTCTCTCTCTCACCCACTGTCCCTCTCTCTCTCTGTCTCTCTCTCTCTGTCACTCTCTCTCTCTCTGCCACTCTCTCTCTCTGCCACTCTCTCTCTCTGCCACTCTCTCTCTCTGCCACTCTCTCTCTCTGCCACTCTCTCTC
>NC_081388.1:22892811-22985311 GCF_030684315.1 Stegostoma tigrinum
CCCCCCTCCCCCCCTCCCCCCCCTCCCCCCCTCTCTCCCCCCCTCCCCCCCCTCCCCCCCTCCCCCCCTCCCCCCTCCCCCCTCCCCCCCCCCCTCCCCCCTCCCCCCCTCCCCCCTCCCCCTCCCCCCTTCCCCCCCTTCCCCCCTCCCCCCTCCCCCCCTCCCCCCCTCCCCCTCGCTCTCTCTCCGTCTCTCTCCCTCTGTCACTCTCTCTCTCCTTCTGTCACACTCTTTCTCTCTTTGTGTCACACTCTTTCTTTCTCTCTCTGTCACTCTCTCTGTCTCTCTCTCTCTCTCTGTCACACTCTTTCTCTCAGTCTCGCTCCCACTCTTGCCCCCCTCTCGCCCCTCCCTCTGTCACTCTCTTTCTCTCTCTCTCTGTCACTCTCTTTCTCTCTCTCTCTGTCACTCTCTTTCTCTCTCTCTGTCACACACTCTCTCTCTGTCGCGCCCCCTCCCTCTCGCCCCTCCCTCTGTCACATGCTTTTTCTCTCTCTCTCTCTCACACACGCCTTCCGTCACTCGCTCGCTTGCTCTCTGTCGCGCACGCGCTCTCCCCATCTCTCTGTCGCGCGCGCGCTCCCTGTCACGCATGCTTGCTCTGTGTCTCTGTCGTACTGCTTCTCTCTTTCGCCCTCTTTCTGTTGTGCTCTGTCTGTCTGTCTGTCTCTCTCTCTCTCTCTCTGTCATGCTGTCTCTATTAGGTAGATTTGCCATGTTAAATTGTCCAAAGTATCCAAGGATGTGTAGAATGGTGGATTAGCCAAGGGAAATGCAGGGTTATTGGGATAGGGAGGGATGATGGATCTCGGTGGGCTGCTGTGCAGAGGGTCACTGTGGACTCTAAGGGCTGAGTGCCTGCTTCCACACCGTAGGGATTCTGTTCTATGCTCCTGTAACCTGACAGCTTCCTCTTCACCTCTCGCCACCCGGTCAGTATTTGTCATCCACAAACGTACTTCTCATGTTGATGAAGATTTTGAAATGTGTGAGCAATGGATGCTGAGAATAAGTTGGAAAGGTTGAGCTTGGGATTGGTAGGGCTAAGTGTTAACAGTGAACCTGGAGGCCGGATCATCTCTCATCTTACAGGCGGGCTGACAGAGGGGGCGGAATGGACAGAGCAAAACACCAGGGTGTTGCTGTCTGCCTGGTCTCTGAGCTTGCACTCTACATGTTCTGCCCTGGGAAGGTGGCTGCTGATTCCTGGAGCTGGAGAGAACCACCAGTTGTATTTGTGTCTGACTGAGTGAGGCGAGCTGAGATTTGCAGTGCTCCATGCAGCACCCAAAGTGTGAGAAGGAACTCTGTCATTCATCTAACTCGTTCACGTTCTCCACTTCCACAGAGTCTGCAAAAGATGGAGAAGATTAGCTTATGACAAAGGACTCTGGAAAGATGTTAATTTAACCCCATATAAGGTAAAGTACAGTTATGTGTAAGTCAATATTTCTCTGAAAGATTTTGAACTGTCTCATCCTTCGAGGCTAATGTTCTAAAAGCCTCAGAGTAAAGGAGAGAAATTCAGTCCCTACAACTGTCACTGATATTAAAAGTACTGTCTACCTCCAGCTCTGTGTTCTGTGAGGATCTTCCCAGATCAGTCTCGCTCAGATTGTAATGTTGTCGCACCTTGCTCTGGACTCCTTGATGAGAGAAATAGCCCCTCTTTCTCCTGAATTTCACAAAGGTGCAATGGCCCGGACAAACATGCAAACTTTGGGATGGTGTTGTTATTTCCAGCTCAGAATTCTCTCCCTGAAGCCAACTGGAATATCTGAGCCAGGGTTTGAGCTGATCGTGTGAATCACTCATGTTTTGATGTTGCTGTTTCAGGTGAATTCACGGATACTTTGGCACCTGGTCAGGCACTACCTCGGTGGCACTCTGAGGACTGACCGAGGCCTTACTTTTGGAGATTGGGAAACGCTGTCCCAACCTGAGCGAGCTCCGGCTCATTGAGATGAACCTGCGAGGTATCAGTTATGAGTGTCTTCCTCAGTCACTGCTGAGCTTGGAGCTGACCCACTGTGAGATTCCCCTGCATTGGTTCCGAGTTGCAGCAATGTCTAACGGGACCCACGTCCCCCCTTGTATCAGGAACCTGGAAGTGGACAACGTGCCGAACTTTTCAGACCCAGCACCTGCAGACCCTTGCATCGCGCACAGCCCTGAAGGTGCTGATCCTGTCTGGCACGTACAGGGTGACTGACTCTGGGATCGAGAAAGCAGCTGAATCTCTCTCCGAGCTCGTCCACCTCAAGCTGCATGGCTGCAACATCTCAGACAGCTCGCTGCGGCACATTGCCCAGCACCTGACGCAGCTCCGCACCTTGGACCTGACCAACTTCTGCTCCATGACTGATGCAGGCCTGAGCTGCCTTGGGGGCCTCAGGTCCCTGCAGTCGCTCTGCTTCGAATATTGTGACCAGATTACAGTCGAGAAGCTCCTTTCGGTCTGCACTGGTCTTCCATCCCCTCACCAAACTCAACCTGAACGGTAACCCGTACGCTGAGGGAGAGCTGCAGAGAATCCGCCAGAGTTTACCCAACTGCACCGTCACCAACAATTTCCCCAGCACCGAGGCTGTGCCCAAGTTTTAGCAGCAACTGTCAGCTCTCCGTCCTGTGGCACTGGTTCGGTTTGTGGTCAGGGATGCTGGGGAATTGCTGATTGTGGAGCTCGGGCCATTCTGTTTGTCCCTTCAGCCAGCCCTGATTCCAGCAGTCAGTCCCAGCTTCTGGAGCTTCGTGCTTCAATCAACTGGGTGGGGGCTTCCTCCTTCCCCACTAAACCTCCCCCCCCCCCCCCCCCAACTGACCCCGACTCCCTTCTCTTCCCCCCCCCCTCCCCTCTCTTCTCCCCCCCTCCCCTCTCTTCCCCCCCCCTCCCCTCTCTTCCCCCCCTCCCCTCTCTTCCCCCCCCTCCCCTCTCTTCCCCCCCCCTCCCCTCTCTTCCCCCCCCTCCCCTCTCTTCCCCCCCCTCCCCTCTCTTCCCCCCCCTCCCCTCTCTTCCCCCCCCTCCCCTCTCTTCCCCCCCCTCCCCTCTCTTCCCCCCCTCCCCTCTCTTCCCCCCCTCCCCTCTCTTCTTCCCCCCCCGTCTCCCGTCTCTCCCCCCCCCGTCTCTCCCCCCCCCGTCTCTCCCCCCCCCGTCTCTTCCCCCCCCGTCTCTTCCCCCCCGTCTCTTCCCCCCCCGTCTCTTCCCCCCCCGTCTCTTCCCCCCCCGTCTCTTCCCCCCCCGTCTCTTCCCCCCCCGTCTCTTCCCCCCCGTCTCTCCCCCCCCGTCTCTTCCCCCCCGTCTCTTCCCCCCCCGTCTCTTCGCCCCCCGTCTCTTCGCCCCCCGTCTCTTCGCCCCCCGTCTCTCCCCCCCCGGTCTCTCCCCCCCCCGTCTCTCCCCCCCCGTCTCTCCCCCCCCGTCTCTCCCCCCCCGTCTCTCCCCCCCCGTCTCTCCCCCCCCGTCTCTTCCCCGCCCCGTCTCTTCCCCCCCCCGTCTCTTCCCCCCCCCGTCTCTTCCCCCCCCGTCTCTTCCCCCCCCGTCTCTTCCCCCCCCGTCTCTTCCCCCCCCGTCTCTTCCCCCCCGTCTCTTCCCCCCCCGTCTCTTCCCCCCCCCATCCCCTCTCCCCCATCCCTCTCCCCCATCCCCTCCCCCATCCCTCTCCCCTTCTCCCCATCCCCTCTCCCCCATCCCTCTCCCCTCTCCCCCCTCCCACTCCCCCCTCCCACTCCCCCCCTCACACCCCCCCCTCTCACCCCCCCCCTCTCCCCCCCCCTCACCCCCCCCCTCACCCCCCCCCCTCACACCCCCCCCCTCTCACCCCCCCCTCACACCCCCCCCCCCTCACCCCCCCCTCACCCCCCCACTCACCCCCCCTCTCACCCCCCCACTCTCACCCCCCCCTCTCTCACCCCCCCACTCACCCCCCCTCTCTCACCCCCCCCTCTCTCACCCCCCCTCTCCACCCCCCCCCTCTCACCCCCACTCTCTCACCCCCCCCTCTCACCCCCCCCTCTCTCCCCCACTCTCTCACCCCCACACTCTCACCCCCCCTCTCTCACCCCCCCTCTCCCCCCCCTCTCACCCCCCCCCTCTCACCCCCCCCTCTCACCCCCCCCTCTCACCCCCACTCTCTCACCCCCACTCTCTCACCCCCCCTCTCACCCCCCCCTCTCACCCCCCCTCTCACCCCCACTCTCTCACCCCCACTCTCTCACCCCCCCTCTCTCACCCCCCCTCACCCCCCCCCCCTCTCACCCCCCCCCCTCTCACCCCCCCCTCTCTCACCCCCCCCTCTCTCACCCCCCCTCTCTCACCCCCCCCTCTCACCCCCCCTCTCACCCCCCCTCTCTCACCCCCCCCCTCACCCCCCCCCTCACCCCCCCCTCTCACCCCCCCCTCTCTCACCCCCCCCCTCTCTCACCCCCCCTCTCTCACCCCCCCCTCTCACCCCCCCCTCTCTCACCCCCCCCTCTCTCACCCCCCCCTCTCTCACCCCCCCCCTCTCTCACCCCCCCCTCTCTCACCCCCCCTCTCTCACCCCCCCCCTCTCACCCCCCCTCTCTCACCCCCCCTCTCTCACCCCCCCCTCTCTCACCCCCCCCTCTCTCACCCCCCCCTCTCTCACCCCCCCCTCTCTCACCCCCCCCTCTCTCACCCCCCCCTCTCTCACCCCCCCCCCTCTCACCCCCCCTCTCTCACCCCCCCCTCTCTCACCCCCCTCTCTCACCCCCCCCTCTCTCACCCCCCCTCTCTCACCCCCCCCTCTCTCACCCCCCCTCTCTCACCCCCCTCTCTCACCCCCCCCTCTCACCCCCCCCCTCTCTCACCCCCCCCTCTCACCCCCCCCCCCTCTCGCACCCCCCCACCCCCGTCTCCCTCACCCCCGTCTCCCTCACCCCCGTCTCCCTCACCCCCGGTCTCCCTCACCCCCGTCTCCCTCACCCCCCCCCTCACCCCCCCCCCTCACTCACCCCCCCCTCACCCCCACACTCACCCCCCCCCCACACTCACCCCCCCCCACACTCACCCCCCCCACACTCTCCCCCCCCCCACACTCACCCCCCCCCACACTCACCCCCCCCCACACTCACCCCCCCACACTCACCCCCCCCCACACTCACCCCCCCCACACTCACCCCCCCCACACTCACCCCCCCCACACTCACCCCCCCACACTCTTCCCCCCCCACACTCTCCCCCCCACACTCTCCCCCCCACACTCTCCCCCCCCACTCTCACCCCCCCCCTCTCTCTCACCCCCCTCCCTCTCTCTCACCCCCCTCCCTCTCTCTCACCCCCCCTCCCTCTCTCTCACCCCCCTCCCTCTCTCTCACCCCCCTCTCTCTCTCTCACCCCCCTCTCTCTCTCTCACCCCCCCCTCACTCACCCTCTCTCCCACCTCTCTCTCCCCCCCCTCTCTCACCCCCCCCTCTCTCACCCCCCCTCTCTCTCTCACCCCCCCTCTCTCTCTCACCCCCCCCCTCTCTCTCTCACCCCCCCTCTCTCTCTCACCCCCCCCCCTCTCTCTCTCACCCCCCTCTCTCTCTCACCCCTCCTCTCTCTCTCACCCCCCCTCTCTCTCTCACCCCTCCTCTCTCTCTCACCCCCCCCTCTCTCTCACCCCCCTCTCTCTCTCTCACCCCCCTCTCTCTCTCTCACCCCCCTCTCTCTCTCTCACCCCCCCTCTCTCTCTCACCCCCCTCACCCCACCCCCCCCCCCACCCCCCCCTCACCCCCCCACACCCCCCCTCACCCCCCCCTCACCCCCCCTCACCCCCCTTCTCCATCTCCCCCCTCACCCCCCTTCTCCATCTCCCCCCTCACCCCCCTTCTCCATCTCCCCCCTCACTAATCCCCCTCCCCTCCACCACCCTTTTCCCCTCGGCACTCCCTCCAGTGATTCCCTCAGTGGGATGGGAATAGGCTAGGGAATGGACGTGGATGATTGAGGCTGGGTTTGGTCGGGGTTCAGCGCACACACTGTCCAGTCAGGAAGAGTAGGTCCTCGTTCGATTACACCTTGGGATCATTGATGGGGGTGGGGGGCGGGTTTGGCCATTTCTTATGTTCAGCTGGAAGACTGTGGTGGGTGGAGCAGCAGTAATTCATAAATCTCTCCGATTGCAGTTCACTGTGCATTGCCAAAGTGGGAGACAACGCCATCACACGGCTTTTAGACCCGCAGGTTCAGCTACACTGGGGCTAAACAATGGTTTACATCACCAAGTCCTATGAACTATATTGAAACTTTTCAGTAATCGTTATACCATTAAGCAAAGTTGTTTTATTTGGCAGCTGTTTCATTGTTATTGAAAATAAACTTTATCATTTGTAATAATTCATATCTCTATTTCATGTATTTAAATAAATTGATGTCCCTTGTGGTCAAACTCATTGGCCAATAATGATCATGTGACTATTGAAACATTCCGACTTTGAACCAATCTCATTGGTCAGTGTTGACTAAAATGATCACAGACCCCAACCCCATCTTCCCAGTGACCCTTTCGTCATTGGCCATGTCTCAGGACTGCTCCCATTTTTATATTTCCTGTCACAGCCAAGGAATCACCTGCAACGTCTTCCCTTCTGGTTCCTCTTTGAGGATCCATCCTTGGATCCAGCTGTTTCTCACCCACAGCGCCCACCCCCCCGCACCGTGTGACTTTACAGATGTGTTGGCAGCACCAGCCTTTCCTCGCTTTTTCCCTGCCACTGCATGGACCTGTGAGGTCAGTGTGTGACAGTGCCCTGCAGAACCAGAACCAGATGTTTGGTGTGGTACACTGCCTCACAGGGCACACCTGGATATGAACCAAACTCTGTCAGCACCAGCTCTCTCTCAACCCCTTCACCGTCTCTGATAAGCCAGGTCCTGGTTCCCCCGCCGTGTGACAACAGTCAGAGGCTGACCCATCTCATCACACCATTTGTTGCTGAGATGAGCTGCTGAATGCACAACATGTGTGATGCCGCCTCCTTCAGTCCACCCATCACTGAGACCCCCCCCCTCCCATTCATATGTGTGTTCATTTTCAGTTTAATCACTCCAGTATTCTGTGGTTGGTCTCCCACCCTCCTCCTGAACTCAGCTGCAAAGGACTGAAACCACACCAAATCCTGGCCAACTGTCACTGCTGTGTGCTCATTCACTGTCCCAGCAAAAGCCCAACCTTAAAATGGCCATCGTTGTTTTCACACTGTGGCCTTGGCCGCTCCTCGTAACCTCCTGAGGCCCTTACTTCCTGCTTGGCTTTCCTCCAATCTTAGCCTCTTGCATGCTCAGGTTTTAATGACTCAATCAACGGAGGCCGAGTTCCCTAAGCTGTGGAATTCTCCCGTAAGGCTCAGCATTTCCCTCTCCTCACCCTTTAAGACACAGTACTGTCATGGGGGTGGTGCATAAAATGATGGGAGTCTTGCTGCAGCTGTAGAGGTTGTTAGTGAAACAGCGCCTGGAATACTGTTTATGATTTTGGTCTCATTAAGGAGGGGTACAGCTGCATTCAGAGAATTTTCACTTGGTTGACTCCTGCCACAAATGTCTGTGAGGAAAGGTTGGGCTTATCCTCATTGCAGTTTAAAAGAATCTGATATGAAACAAAAACAATTTTGAGGGGACTTGACAGCAGGCTGGATGCTGAGAAGCTGTTTCTGCCTGTGGGACAGTCTGGAACTAGGGGACATAGTTTAAAAATAATTCACCTGGTTTAAGGTCGAGATGAGCAGGGGTTTCTTCTGTCTAAGAGTGGTGAAGGGTGTGGAATTCTTCCCAAAGAGCAGTGGAGCAAATTTTTTGGAGACTCAATGTTTTTGATCCACAAGGGACTTAGAGTTTTAGGGATGCTGACAGGGAAGTGAGTTTAAGGCCACATGGAGAGCAGGGTTGACACGGAGGTTGGGGTGGGTGGATTTAGGGATGCTGGCAGGGAAGTGAGTTTAAGGCCACATTGAGAGCAGGGTTGACATGGAGGTTGGGGTGGGTGGATTTAGGGATGCTGGCAGGGAAGTGAGTTTAAGGCCACATTGAGAGCAGGGTTGACATGGAGGTTGGGGTGGGGTGGATTTAGGGATGCTGGCAGGGAAGTGAGTTTAAAGCCACATTGAGAGCAGGGTTGACACGGAGGTTGGGGTGGGGTGGATTTAGGGATGTTGGCAGGGCAGTGAGTTTAAGGCCACATTGAGAGCAGTGTTGACACGGAGATTGGGGTGGGGTGGATTTACTTATAGAGTCATACAGTACAGACAGACCCTTCAGTCGAACATTATCCTTAACTAACTCGTCCTACCTGCTTGCTCCTAGCCCATATCCCTCTAAACCTTTCCTGTTCATGTACATGTCTAAGTTTCTTTGTTTCACATATTTCCTTTTTTTTAATGACCACATATTGAACTGAAATTTTGGTCGTTTGCCAAGTTGCCTGCTGTGACTCATTGTTCCTGTGAAGTGTGTGAGCTTGTTGCACTGAATTGTAAACAGTGTCAGTCATGTTGTAGGGACTGCCCTGGTTTGTCACACACTCAGCATGCTGCAGTTCCATACTTTCTGCATTTTGACCTTCCCATTGTGTTTGACGTGTTCGATCACTCTGTTGTGCAACATCCTTTGACAACTCTCTGCCTGTTTGGCAATCGAATCCTCACCAGGATCCAGCTTGTCTGACTTCACACTGAAGCCTCGTGCTTTGATTCTTGCTCTGCATTTGCTCCTTGGGTTTGTGTTTGATCTCACTCCTTCACCCCTTGATCGGACTTACGCAAAAGCAGTGTATACTCAGTCCAAATAAACGAGGACAAAGGAATTTACAAACAGATTGCTTTGAACAAAGTGAATGAGGAATAAAACCAAGAAAATTTAGAGACAACAAGGAAATCTGCAAAATATGAGTAAAGCACCAATCAAACAGCCTCCTGTTTCAGGAGTATTCCCAGAATGCTGTTGTCTCCATGTTATCATTTTAAGTGATGTTTCTCTTTCCTAACACCCAAATTCTCAGTATTAGGAAGGTACAGTTTCTAATCTCACCAAACTGTCCAGTGCTTTTGTTGCATTTCACTCACTTAAATCTTGTGATGGTGTTTGGCTTGTGCAATGTTTTACAGTTATATTGTTGCTGTCACTTTTAGTTAGTTAACTAGTTGCTGTCATTTTTCATTGGCTTGTGTTCTGTTCTGACAAAAGCACTCAAGGAGAAATAAAAATCTTTTGATATCGTCCCTTTGTTTACATTTTTTGCATATAATCCATTATCCTAAAGAAAGGGAATTGCCAAACCAAACTTTTTCCTAGTTTTGAGATAACAAGGTGTGGAGCTGAATGAACACAGCAGGCCAAGCAGCATCTTAGGAGCAGGAAAACTGATGTTTCGGGGCTAGACCCTTGAAGGATCTGCTGTGTTTATCCAGCTCCACACCTTTGTTATCTCGGATTCTCCAGCACCTACAGCTCCTATTATCTCTTCTTCCTAGCTTTACTGAGTTTGAGAATAATCTTCTGACATTCTGTCCATGTTTGAATTAAGGCCAGCGGTTTATTGTGACTGAATTCTTATTCCATTTTAAATGAGTCTCCAGGGTTTTCTCAATTGTTTCGGGATCAGAGTTCATGTTTTTGTTTGTTTGTTTGAAAAGTTAGAAAGCTGCTGGAGGCCGCTCACTCTTCTTGAAACTGGACGATGTTCCACCTGGATTTCCACGCGGTTAGGAACAGTAGCCAAACATGGGTGGAAATCACACATTTTACACAGTATCTGATGCATTACTGCTTAGCATGTTGATACTGTTACGCCATCGGTGCCAGTCCTCTGCTTACTCTGCACCCCCATCCTCCTGTGTTCTACAAATGCTCTCTCCACATATAGCTTCCTGATTTTAGGAAGTTATGGATGGTCTTGGTATGGACACTACAAGTGCCTGGAAATTGTTTACAATTTTCTTCGAGCTCAATTGCAGCTCCTCTGACACTGCTAAGCCAGAGAGGGCCTCGGTTAGTTCAGTTGGCTGGACGTCTGGTCCATGATGCCAACAGGGTGGGTTCAGTTCCTGCAGGTTATCACAGGGATAGTGTCTCACCTCAAGGTGCGGTGACCCTCGGGTGAAATTGTCTCTCTCTCTCTGTCTCTGTGATGAGAGAACAGCCCTATGCTCTGGTCAGACTCATATCACTACAGCAGACTGTGTCAATCTGGATAATGTGGTATGGTGTTGGATTGGGGAGTGAATGCTACTGGTTGGGAAGTGAGAGCATCACTGACTGACTCACGGCTGAGAAGGTTTGGTGTTAAACCATCTGCTGATGAAATTTCCTACACAAATAAACTGCCATTTAAAAGCAAACATTCTGGTGGTTTCAGTGTGAGCATTTGCTGCAAGACCAGTTACCCAGAACCACAGCTGTACTTGTGGTAATTTCTGCCTGATGCTTGCTTTCCTGATCGCTCTGTTCAACTGCTACATGTGGCCTACATTTCTCACATTTTTCTTTGAAAAGCAGCCTGTAGGAGCACAGTGCTTTGAGACCTGGGCTGCTTCCCCAATCAGTAATCTGCTGAAATCTGCAGAATTAAGGACTCTCGTTAGCTAAGAGATTGCATGTGTGTTTTTGCCTCAATAGACCTGAAGTTCCTTTTCTGGGTGACAGCCTCGTAGGTTTGAGACCCAGTCTAGTGACTTGGACACACAATCCAGGCTGATTCCTTTTAGCTCTGTACTTTTCCTGAGAAATACAGAAGAACCTAGAAACATTTTGTGACATTAGACACACTATTGAAAGCAATATTGTTGTGTTGGAAAGGACCTGATGTCAATGAAACTGGGTGAGTGGAGGGGAAGGCTAAGCGATACTACATCACTGCTGAAAACTACTCAGTAGCAAAAGGATTTTAGTTTGTGACTTCAGACTTGGCCTACTCTTGGCACTGCATCCGAGGCCTATGGGATTACAATTAAATTACACACTTGACAATACCCACCGTAATATACCGCTGTAGGAAAATGTCCCACTGCACTTTCATGGTTTTATTCAATTTCACAGGCTAGACGTTCATGTGGGTTTGTGTGTTGAGTTTAACTTTTACCATGCTTTGAAGTTGAGTTTGTTTGTGTTTTGCAATGCAAACATTGACAATAAATCCGAATAGGGAAGGGGCCATACTAGACCTTGTATTAGGGATGAGCCAGGCCCAGTTAGGGTCATTTTGGGAAACAATTTTTAGGATAGTTAGGGTTAGGATTAGTTATGGGTTTCCATAAGGGAAAGATTGGTCCTTGGGGGACAGTGCTAAATTTTAGGCTGGCTAATTACAAAGGATTAGGCACCTACTTGAGAAAATGGATCAAGGACGACAGTTTGAGGGTAAATCCGTATCTGACAAGTGGGAGTCTTTTAAGGACCACTTGATCAGAGTTCAGAAGAAGTTCCTGTGAAGGTGAAAGATAAAAATGGCAAGATTCAGAAACCCGGAATGACAAGCCATATTGGAAGTTTGTCAAATAGCAAAAAGAGATTTCTGTTAGGATTAGCAAGCTGAAATCAGACAAAGCCCTTGAGGAATATAAAGAAAGCAGAAAAGAACTTAAACAGCAAATTAGGAAGAGTAAAAGGGCCAATGAAATGCCCTTGGCAAGTAGGATTAAGGAGAATCCCAAGGCATTTTGCTCATATAATAGGAGCAAGAGGGTATCTAGGGAAAGAGTAGGTCCACCCAAGGACAAAGGAAGGAATAAATGCATAGAATGAGAGGAAGCGAATGAGGTCCTGAATGAGCACTTCACATTGGTATTCACCAAGGAGAAACATATGGATGATGGTTAGATTTGGGGAGGAAATGTCATTATTTGAGGGCATGTCAATATTAAAAAGGAGGTGATATTGGGTGTCTTGGAAAATGGGTGGATAAGTCCCCAGACTCCTTGAGATCTATCCCAGGATACTGAGGGAGGCAAGGGAAGAGATTGCAAGATCTTTACATCCTCTTTAGCCACAGGTGAGGTTCCAGAGGACTGGAGAATAGCTAACATTGTTCCTTTAAGAAGGACAACAGGGACAATCTGGGAAATTATAGGCTGGTGAGTCTTGGGAAAATACTGGAGAAGATTCTTATGGACAGGATTTACTCACATTTGGAAAAGAATGGACTTATTTGGGATAGTTAGCATGGCTTTGTAGTCTTATCTCACAAACTTGATTGTTTTGAAGAAGTGACAAAAATGATCGATGAGGATAGGGGTAACAAAGTGTGAAGCTGGATGAACACAGCAGGCCAAGCAGCATCTCAGGAGCACAAAAGCTGACGTTTCGGGCCTAAACCCTTCATCAGAGAGGGGGATGGGGAGAGGGAACTGGAATAAATAGGGAGAGAGGGGGAGGCGGACCGAAGATGGACAGAGGAGCAGATAGGTGGAGAGGAGAGTTTAGGTGGGGAGGTAGGCAGGGGATAGGTCAGTCCGGGGAGGACAGACAGGTCAAGGAAGCGGGATGAGGTTAGTAGGTGGGAAATGGAGGTGCAGCTTGGGGTGGGAGGAGGGGATAGGTGAGAGGAAGGACAGGTTCGGGAGGCAGGGACGAGCTGGGCTGGTTTTGGGATGCAGTGGGGGAAGGGGAGATTTTAAAGCTTGTGAAGTCCACATTGATACCATTGGGCTGCAGGGTTCCCAAGCGAAATATGAGTTGCTGTTCCTGCAAACCTTTGGGTGGCATCATTGTGGCACTGCAGGCCAGCTTGTCCCCGCCTCCCTAACCTGTTCTTCCTCTCACCTATCCCCTCCTCCCACCTCAAGCCGCACCTCCATTTCCCACCGACTAACCTCATCCCGCCTCCTTGACCTGTCCGTCCTCCCCCGACTGACCTATCCCCTCCGTACCTCCCCACCTGTATTCTCCACCTATCTTCTCCTCTATCCATCTTTGGTCCGCCTCCTCCTCTCTCCCTATTTATTTCAGAACCCTCTCCCCATCCCCCTCTCTGATGAAGAGTCTAGGCCTGAAACGTCAGCTTTTGTGGTCCTGAGATGCTGCTTGGCCTGCTGTGTTCATCCAGCTCCACACTTTGTTATCTTGGATTCTCCAGCGTCTGCAGTTCCCATTATCTCTGATGAGGAAAGGGGAGTGGATGTTGTCTACATGGACTTTACTAAAGCATTTAACAGTGTCCCTCGCGGTAGGCTAGTCCGGAAGGTTACACTGCACTGTGACTTGGTAAATAGGATACAAAACTGACTTAGTTATAGAAGACAGAGGGTATTGTGGAGAAGTGTTTATCTGACAGGAGGTCTGTGACAGTGGTACTGCAAGGATCAGCGCTTGGACCTCTGTTGTTTATAATGTATATATTAATGATCTGGATGAAAATACAGATGACCTGATTTGTAAGTTTGCAAATGACATAAAAATTGCTGGAGTTATGGACAGCGAGAAAGTCCATCAAAGGATACAGCAGGTTATAGATTAGTTGGAAAGTTTGGCAGAGAAATGACAGATGGAGTTTAATTTGAGGTGATGCGTTTTGGGATGCAAGAGGAAAGTATATGGTAAATGGTGGGACACATTGATACACATAGGGACCTTCGGGTGCAAGTCCATAGCTTCCTTAAAGTGGCAGACAGGAGCGGACCTGGGTCCCTGGCGCTGAGGCTACTAATCATTGAGCCACTGTGCCACCCCAAACATTGGAGGTCATAAGATCCATGTCCAGGTGGATGTGGAAAGGGTATCTCCTCCGGTGGGTCAGTCCAGGACTGGAAGGCAACTGCCTTTTCAGAATCAAGATGAAGGAAAGCTTCTTTCTCTCAGAGGGTTGTGCAACTTTGGAAATCTCTTCCACAGAAGGAAGGAAGAGGACTCTGAACATTTTAAAGACAGAGATAGATTATCTTTAGACGACTCCTTGTTTCTACGTTTTGTAGAAAAAGTAGAACTAAAGCGATTTTACACCATTATTTACATTCCTGAAACAACTGTCATATAGGGTAGATGTAGACGATTTTACTTGACATATTCAATTAACATCGTCAACAGAAAAAAATGGCAGGCATGAAATAAAAGGGAAGTGGAACTGCGTTAATTGCTCTTCCAGAGAGCTGGAATAAACATGATGGGCCGAACAGTTCTCCGCTGTAATCCCTTAAATTTGTGGCGAGTGGCGGTACTCATCCTCAACCTCCTCGCGGGCTGCAGGCGGCGCTGTGACGGGCACTGAGCCTCAACCTCCTCCCGGGCTGCAGGCGGCGCTGTGACGGGCACTGAGCCTCAACCTCCTCGCGGGCTGCAGGCGGCGCTGTGACGGGCACTGAGCCTCAACCTCCTCCCGGGCTGCAGGCGGCGCTGTGACGGGCACTGAGCCTCAACCTCCTCGCGGGCTGCAGGCGGCGCTGTGACGGGCACTGAGCCTCAACCTCCTCCCGGGCTGCAGGCGGCGCTGTGACGGGCACTGAGCCTCAACCTCCTCCCGGGCTGCAGGTGACGCAGTGGCGGGCTCTGAGCCGCTATCTCCTCCCGGGCTGCAGGCGGCGCTGTGACGGGCACTGAGCCGCTATCTCCTCCCGGGCTGCAGGCGGCGCTGTGACGGGCACTGAGCCGCTATCTCCTCCCGGGCTGCAGGCGGCGCTGTGACGGGCACTGAGCCGCTATCTCCTCCCGGGCTGCAGGCGGCGCTGTGACGGGCACTGAGCCGCTATTTCCTCCCGGGCTGCAGGCGGCGCTGTGACGGGCACTGAGCCGCTATCTCCTCCCGGGCTGCAGGCGGCGCTGTGGCGAGATGTGAAGAAGCGTTTGAGCTCGGTTGCCGCTCTCTTGTCCCTGAGGATGATAATAGTCGTTAGGGAACGGCTGCGCAGTCAGTTAAAGTGACCCTTGGCAGGAACCAGTCAAAGTATGACTTAAAATGACGGTTTAAGCCGTAATTAATCGAAACTAAGCCCGTTCTTGCTCATTGTTGAACAGCCAGCCGGGAGAATGGGGTAAAGGTGAGTGTCTATAATAAAGTCTCCCCCCGGGGGTGGATCTCTACATCGCGGCTGGCAGTCTATGAGGGTGATGGGGGTAGCGGGTGATAATTACCCCTATTCCTTACCCCTCCCCTCCCCCCTTCCCCCCCCTTCCCCCCTCCCCCCCCTTCCCCCCTCCCCTTCCCCCCTCCCCTTCCCCCCTTCCCTTCCCCCCTCCCCTCCTTCCCCCTCTCCCCCCCTCTCCCACACTATCCCCCCAACACCAACCGTCCTTCCCCTCCCCCACATTGCCCCCCCAATACTACTCCTCTCCCCGCCAACACAAACTCCCCCTCCCCTCTTCCCCCCCCCCCCCCACCCACATCCCCTCTCCTCACCCCGTTATAAACCTGTGCTTCGCTAATGTCCTTTGGGGAAAGAAATCTGCCATGCTTGCCCAGTCTGGCCGACGTGACTCTGGACCCTTGCTAACGTGCCTTCTGGGATGGGGCAAAGGTAAATGGGGGTGGGCAACATGCTGGCAAAAGATCCATACCTTTGTGTAAGTAAAGAATAAAAGGAAGCTCTTGTGAGAGTATTAACTTGTTATCTCAGGATTAACAGCTGGCATTATCTAACTGTAGTCACTATTTGCAGTTGACCACTAACCCCTCACTGTATTGACACCCACAACTTTGTTTATACTTCTAACAAAGTAAAACATTCTAAGCTGCTTAACAGGTGTGTTATCATACAAAATTCAACATTGAATCACGTAACACAACAGGACTGTTGGCCATAAACACAGACTAAGAAGCTATTTTAATAAACATCCTAAAGGAGGTGGGGGTAGAGAGACAGACAGAATGAATGAGGATGGATGGAGAGGTTTTGGGCCCCAGGAGCTGCTGGTTGTGTTGTTGGTGAAGGAGTGATAACACTGATGCAAGAAGCAAGATTGGAAGAAAGCAGGTCTGCGGGCTGCAGGAAGTTATGACGATGTTGAGGGTCAAAGTAGTGGAGGGATTTGAAAATTTTACGTATGGATGTTGCTGAACTGGGAAGCAGTGTATGTCAAGGGCACAAACTGGTCATACTGTTATCCACTCAAATTTGTTTCAATTCCCAGAACTTCCGATGTATGAAAATCCTAGGTTTTCCTTTCTACTACATCTTGCATGTTTTCAAAACCCAAGATTAGTCTTCGAAAAAAAAACAGAAATCTCTGACACTTTTTTGTGTATTGATGCTGTCCTTCAACCCCACCCTCTCCATAGGTATTTCTGAAACCAAGCTTTAGGAAAGTCACCAATCTTGCAGAAGCAAAATATTTCTGAACTTCCTTTTCAAATTGTTAGGGCTGGATTTGTAGTTGAAATTATTGCTTTGTCTCTGAGTCTCCACTGTTGCACATTCTGATCAATTGAATTGTGACTATTATTGTGATTTAAGTAATAATATTAATTTTCATGCAGCTTCCTTTATACAGAGACAGAATAGAGGGAGGAAAGAAACCCTTTGCCACCATCTGTCTCTGGAAGACTTCAGACCGTTGTCCTGACCATGTTGTTCCCCATGTCCATGTAGGTTCTCTCAGGTGGGGTTTTGGTGAAGGGTCTCTCAAAGCTGGTGGTTTCCATGCTGTGCGGACTGGGAGACGCTTCTAGAGAGTTGACTTTGTGACCCCATTTACACAGATTCTTGACTACAGAATGGACTGGTTTGGAAGCACAGTTATAGTCATTATTAGGACTGTCTCCACAGACGCTTACCCAAGTGTTGAAGGTTATTTATCAGAAGTAGTTTTGATGCAGCACTGACTGTATGTGTAGCGGCACTGACTGTCCTGGCACTGACTGTACGTGTAGCGGCACTGACTGTCCTGGCACTGACTGTACGTGTAGCGGCACTGACTGTCCTGGCACTGACTGTACGTGTAGCGGCACTGACTGTCCTGGCACTGACTGTACGTGTAGCGGCACTGACTGTCCTGGCACTGACTGTACGTGTAGCGGCACTGACTGTCCTGGCACTGACTGTACGTGTAGCGGCACTGACTGTCCTGGCACTGACTGTACGTGTAGCGGCACTGACTGTCCTGGCACTGACTGTACGTGTAGCGGCACTGACTGTCCTGGCACTGACTGTACGAAAAAAATGGATAATGTATTCTCTGGTTGCTTTACCTGAGGATCTATTTACGAATTGTTCCCTTTTTTGAAATTTCTGTGCAGACAGATATTTTAAAATAAAAGATAAATTTGCTAATAAAGTCAAATCATATGACCCTTCTTGCTCCTTCTATACTTGAACTTCTATCCTCTTCAGCTGATACGTTTGTGTCCTTGCCATGACCATGCACCATATAGCTCCTTAAAGTTTGCCCATGGCCTGCTTTTAATGATTGAAAGTCCCAGTTTTAAAAAACTAACAGCACAGCTTTGTGCTTCAAACAAGATTGAAGTCAGTGTTTTACATAGTTGCTATTGAGTCATATAACATTGAAGCAGATTCTTCAGTCTGGCTTGTCTACGCCAACCTAAACCGAGATCCTAAGTAAATCTGGTCCCATTTGCCCCATATTCCTCTAAAACCTTTCTATTTGTACACTCATTCAGATGCCTTTTAAATGTCCTAATTGTACCAGCATCCACCACTTCCTCTGGCAGCTCATTCCATACGTGCCCACATGCGTGAAAAAGTTGCCCCTCAGGTCCCTTTTTAAATCTTCACCCTCTTGCCTTAAGCCTATGCCGTCTAGTTTTGGTGGGCACAGCCTTAGAATTAGAGGGGGTCAATTTAGAACGGAAATGAGGAGACATTTCTTCAACCAGAGAGTGGTGGGCCTGTGGAATTAATTGCCGCGGAGCGCAGTGGAGGCCGGGACGTTAAATGTCTTCACGGCAGAGATTGATAAAATCTTGATCTCACAAGGAATTAAGGGCTACGGGGAGAGAGCGGGTAAGTGGAGTTGAAATGCCCATTAGCCATGATTAAATGGCGGAGTGGACTTGATGGGCCGAATGGCCTTACTTCTACTCCTATGTCTTATGGTGTAATAGTCTTATGGACTCCCCTACCCAGGGGAAAAGACCTGTGGGTATTCGCCCTATCCATGCCCCTCATGATTTTATAAACTTCTGTAAAGTCACCCCTCAGTCTCCAACACTCCAGTGAAAATAGCGCCAACCTATTCAGCCTCTCCCTATAGCTCAAACCCTTGAAGCCTAGCAACATCCTTGTAAATCTTTTCTGAGCCATTTCCATAACACAATAAGACATAGGAGTGGAAGGAAGGCCATTTGGCCCATTGAGTCTACTCCGCCATTTAATCATGGCTGATGGGCATTTCAACTCCACTGACCTGCACTCTCCCCGTAGCCCTTGATTCCTTTTGAGATCAAGGAATTATCAATCTCTGCTGTGAAGACATTTAACGTCCTGGCCTCCACTGCACTCCGTGGCAATGAATTCCACAGGCCCACCACTCTCTGGCTAAAGAAATGTTTCCTCATTTCCGTTCTAAATTGACCCCCTCTAATTCTAAGGCTGTGCCTACGGGTCCTAGCCTCCCCACCTAACGGAAACAACTTCCCAGCGTCCACCGTTTCTAAGCCATGCATTATCTTGTAAGTTTCTATTTGATCTCCCCTCAGCCGTCTAAACTCTAATGAGTACAATCCCACAATCCTCAGCTGTTCATTGTTTGTTAAGCCTACCATTCCAGGGATCATCCGTGTGAATCTCTGCTGGATACGCTCCAGTTTAATAGCATCATTCCTGTAGCAGGGAGACCAGAATTGTACGCAATATCCTCCAAGTGGCCTCAGCAACGTCCTGTACAGCTGTAACATGATGTCCCAACCCCGATACTCAAAATGTTCTGAGCAATGAAGGCGAGTGTGCCAAATGCCACCTTTACCACCGTCACTCCACTTTTGAGGCACTATGCACTCGCACCCCTAGGTCTCTTTGTTCGGCAATGCTCCCCAGGGCCCTACTGTTAAATATATAATCCTGAACTGATTTGCCTTTCCGAAATGCAACAACTCACATTTATCAAAATTAAACTGTGTCACTCCTTAGCCCATTGGCCCATCTGCTCAAGGTCTTGTTGTACTTTGTAACCTTCTTCACTGTCCGCCATTCCAACCAATTTTGGTGTCATCTGCAATCTCACTAACCATACCTCCTATATTCATGTCCATGACAAACAGCAATGGACCCCGCACCACTTCTTGTAGTCCACCCTGGTCATAGGCCCTCCACCACTGTCTTCTGTCTCCTACCTTCAAGCCAATTTTGTATCCAGTTTGACGGCTCCCTTGTTGCTGGAAGTTACTTAGGGATATCTTGCTGCAATTCTGCAGGCTGTTGGTGAGACCACACGTGGAATATTGTATGCCGTTTTGGTCTCCTTTTCTGACAAAAGATGCTCCTTCTATGGAGGGAGTTCAGTGAAGATTTACCAGACTGATTCCTGGGATGGTGGTACAGATGTGTGGGGAGTAGTTGAATCGCTTGAGATTATATTCGCTGGAGTTGAGGGGGAAATTTTATGGAAACATAGGTCTCTCAGCCCAATAACATGGAGTAAGCTATTTAAGATTGAATGAGGATAAATGTTTTCAACCAGAGAGTGGTGAATTTGTGGAATTCGCTTCCACAGAAAGCAGTTGAGGTCAGTAAGTTGTATGAATTCAACAAGGAATTAATAATAGCACTTGGTGCTAAAGGCATCAGGAAACTGGGAAGGGGCAGGGAAGCAGGAACAGGTTATTGGCTTGATCAGCCATAAATAATGAATGGGAGAGCATTGTGTTTCGATGTTAAGTAAAAATGCCAAAGTTATTCCCAAAAATAGATGTGAAGGCTTGAAATAAGGATTTAAAAAATACATATGAAGGTGAAATTGAGATTACTGTCTGACTATTGTTGCAGGACCAACTTGCTTGAAGCTGTTCTTTCTGAAATGAAGGTTTGAAACTTGAACTCTGATTCAGCAGCTGTGATGGCTTCTGTCATCGAATAATTTCATGTTCTCACAGGTGAACTTGGTGCGCAGACCATGACCTAGCTTTGAGTGATGGTCATTTGCTTCATTTCATCATTGCAGGTTGTGGCTGTCGTAGCCTGGTTTGGTGTAGCAGTCTTTTTGCCGTACATTTTGATCTGGACGCTTCCCTTCTCCCTGTTGCAATTGCTAGTTCTGGATGTCTGTCACATTGACCAGATAGTTTGAATCTTTTATCTCAAACAAGTACCGTAACTCTGAGAAATCGTGATTGACTCCATGAAGTAAAACCAGTTGGTGCTAGAATTCCTTGTGATGTCCCTCCTGGCTTCTGTTCAATATGATAAAAGTTTTTGAGTCTTTAAATTTGGGTTTCAATGGACAGCCTGGAATCCCCGGATTACTTAATGATCCTTTTGTGATTGATTTTTAAAACAGAGGTATTCTGCTTTGGCTGCAGTTGATGACACGACAAGTCGTGCAATTTTGTAAGACTTGTTATGGCCATTTTAATGGCAGACGAGGCTTCTTTACAAAACATATGGTTGCATGTTTGTGACAAAAGTTACAAATTTTATAACCACCATTATTTGTTGGATTTTAACTGCTTGCTTTATATATATTTTCCCTCCTCTTACAGGCTGTTGCTGTATTTTAGATGGCCAAGAGACAAAGGAATAAATGCACTGCCCGCCAATGCTGTGTTTCATCACAGTTAACTACGTGACCAATGAATTCCGTCTCACCTTCCTCCATTCAGTATGTCCAAAGCCAGGAAGACCTGCGTCCCTCAGGCTCAAAGAGGCAATTTCCCAGTGATCACAAGAACGGCTGGGACAGCCACTGTAATTTGACAGAGAAGCCCCAACACACTGAACCAGATGAGGTAGACAAGATAAAAGCTAAGCTGATGACAGCATGGAACAATGTCAAATATGGTAAGAACTTTTCATATGGGAATGTCTCGACAACTTCCTGACGTTGTTCTTTTCCTCTTTGTTTGCTGCCCAGATTGGACAGGGCTCCATCACATCTGCTGCCCTACTTCCCATTACTTTGTCTAAATGACTGTTGCAAGACATTACGGACTCGGTTGATTTTCTCGTATGTGTATTGGATCTGAAGCCAGGAGCTTGGTAATGCTGGGTACCCTATGGTCTAATTGACTATCTCCACACAGACTGGGAATTAAAACCCCTGCTTCCCTTCCCTGCAGGCCTGTTCTCAATAAGTTAGAATTCTTATTCGTTGTGATATATTGACAGGTGGCAGTCATGATCAGGAAATAAAGTGCTGGGAGAAATTCAACAGGCCTGGCAGCATCTGTGGAGAGAAAGCAGAGTTAACATTTTGAGTCCAATATGATTCTTAGGCAGTGATGATCAGGGAACTCACTTGGATAATTTCTAGATATTTACAGCGTGAGAAAGACAACTGTGTGTCATAAAATTTGGATTTAATCCATCCAACTCCATCAGGAAATACTATCATCCTCTTGCCCTCAGCCAGTGGTATTGTCAGCACAGAGGGTGGAGAGGATTATCCTCAGTAACCAGTTGTGTTAACCTGTTTCTTTTGTGTCTTCACAGGTTGGGTTGTGAAAGGGAGAACAAATTTCAGCAAAACATCCCCCATTTTCCTTCTCGGCCGGTGCTACTGCTTTGAGTCAGAAGGTATTTTGTGCCCCTCTGGGGCTAGAACTCACTGATTTTGTAAGCCACTAACTGTCTGAACTGCTAATAATATCATCATCTGCTTCCCTTTCCCAGCAGCAGATTCGCCATCAGACTCGGACACTAGTTATGAGACAGGCAACAACCAAAATTCCCCTCCTACCTCAGTGGAATTGTTCCGGAAGGACTTTGCCTCACGGATCTGGTTGACATACAGGCGTGAATTTCCTCAGCTGGAGGGTTCGGTATGGACCACAGACTGTGGTTGGGGTTGCATGTTACGCAGTGGCCAGATGCTGTTGGCTCAGGGACTTCTTGTTCATCTTCTGTCTCGAAGTAAGTCCTGTCCCTTTGTTTTATGCTTTTCTGTTTCCTCTGCTGCCCGCACTGCCTGTTGTTCAAGGGGCACTCTCAAGATGTGAACAACGATTGTCCAGATTGTCAGGTTTATCTCTGGAAGTATTTGAAACAATTGCTGTAACTAATTACCCAGGACGGGCTATGAAGCCAAACGCTATCCTGCTTTTTCCTTTCACCTGATGAAGGACCAGCACTCTGAAAGCTTGTGATTTCAAATAAACCTGTTGGACTATAACCTGGTGTCGTGTGATTTCTGACCTTGTCCACCCCAGTCCAACATCGGCACCTCCACATTACTGCTTTTTCTTGACATTTACCTCCTTGCCTATGGGCATTGAAGAGTGGTATAATAATCGGTAATCATGCCTTCTCTCCACTGCATCTTCTCCCTCCCTCCCCATCAGAGTTGCAATTGCTGCCAGTTAAGAACATTGAACTTTGATTGGATTTGGCTTATTTAAATATAACACAGCTGTTGACTAGTGTGCATGTGTTGGGTGAGGACAGAGTGAGCCTTCGATACAATATATACCTGTAACTATTCAGTAGCCTACCATTTCCTAGTGATTCTTCCTAGTAAGATCATGAACACTTGCAGTACTGGAGGGCAGCCTGGTTTCAGGCAAGCTGTGCTCCGCATATTGAGTTTGGTGTTTGGTATTGGCAGCTCTGGTTTGAAGCTGATCTTTGTCTTTCAGACTGGACGTGGCCTGATGTTTTGCTTTCGTTTGAATCCGAAGCTGAATCCAGATCACCGTCCAAATCAAACACTTCAAACTGGCCCATGTTCTCCGAGGTCCTCGGCTCACAACTGGACAGAAGTAGAAGCTGCAGGGATACGCAGAGAGTTGCTGTGAAACAAAGACCTGCACGAGCACAGAGACAGACCAAAACTGACCAGTACATTATTGACAAAGAGGATCTGGAGCACCGAAAAATTATCTCCTGGTTTGGAGATTACCCCAAAGCTCCATTTGGAGTCCATCAGTTAGTGGATCATGGGAAGAGATCAGGGAAGAAAGCTGGAGACTGGTATGGCCCATCCATTGTAGCCCACATAATCAAGTAAGTGAAGTCTGTCTGCATTAGCAACAACTTGCATTCATGTAACCCCTTTTCAAATAATCTGTCTTCAATAATCCATTAGTTGTAAAATGCTTTGGATAGTGATGACAGTGCAGCCGATTTAAGAATTACAAAGTCCCACAACAGTGAATGAGGTGGAGACTATAAAGACTGCACACGCTGGAAGCCAGAGTTTCTAGGTGTGAGGCTGGAAAAGCAGAGCAGGTCAGACAGCATTCGAAGAGCAAGTCAGTCAATGTTTTGGGCCGAAACCCATTGACAAAATCCTGATGAAGGGTTTTGGAGTGAAATGTTGACTTACCTACTCTTTGACCTGTGGTGCTAGTCCACTGTCTCACCCTCAGACAGTGAATGAGATGTTGGTTGAGGAATGAATGTCAGAAGAACAGCTGGAACTTCCTGCCATTCTTCGGGTAATGTCATGACATTTCACGTTCACTCAAGTGGATCGACAGGGTCTGGCTTTCATGCCTCACCTGAATAATGACAGTTCCAGAAAGGTGGCACTTCATCAGCATGGTATAGTGCTGCCACCCCGAGCTGCACCGCAAGTTTCAGTGAGGGGCTTGGCATTTCTTGTGGCTCAAATCACACTTGGCTGACTAGTTTCCGAGAAGGGCGGGTCAGTGAAAGCAGAAGTTAAATGCAAGATTTTAATGAGAAGTTGCTAGGAGATGACTCATAAGTACCAAATTCTGCAACTGTTTTACTTATTTCCTGACTGGGGATTAACTCCTCTGCTAGTTTGGGATAAGTTAATTGATCAGGGCACAATCCAGTGATGTAAACCAGGTGCTTTTGATCACTGTTTAGAAATTACCTCTGAAGAGTGACTGTGCTGGGGCATGATCTGACTGGGACTGTAGTGCCTTTCTAATGCTGTCAGCAAAAACATTAAAGAATGTCACTTGGCTGAGGTGCTGAAAGGCTGCTGACACCTGTAAAGTTGCATGCCAGGATGAATCTGAGGAAGGAGAGCTGAATTGGTTTGCTGTTGTTTTTGTCACTAATTTTATTTGACACCCCCCATCCTGGTTCTGCATTTCTTTCAGGAGAGCAGTAGAAAGAGCCGAAGACTCTGAATCACTGAACATTGCAGTTTACGTGGCTCAGGATTGCACAGGTGGGTGTGTCCTGTGAATCTTCCAGGAGGATCTGTTCAATACTGCACTGCTTATTACTGAGTGGGGCTAAGAGTGCCTTGTTTGTGTTCACTTGTGTTGATGTTGTGAAATTATATTCCTCTATACTTCCTTATATATGATACTTGTATTTGCATCATATGGTAAGAGTATTGAATAGTGTGTTAAATTTATAAGTTTCCAATAAGCAGAGGCCCCTACTGAAGGTGAATGGCAAAGGAACTAGAGGGCACTTTGTTTTCATACAGTGAGCTCTTGTGGCCAGGACGTAGTCTGATTCCATGGTGACATTCAACATTTGCTAAATACATGAAGGGGAACAAATTCAGGATGCTGCCAAGGGGCAAATTGTTGGATTGCATAGGCAGGACAGACTGACTGGCCTTTGAGATGCCTCTGATATTATGATTCTAGCTGTTCTTCATCTGCCTGGTAAGCTGCGTGAACAACAACCCATTCTGAAGCCACTGTTACCTGAATTCTCCGTTTCGTTGTTCCCGTTTTACCAGAGGATCTGTTTGTCAAACTGAGAGGAGCTGATCTTCCCAGAACCATTCTGATTTGTGATGAATTGAAGGGCCCTTTAAGTACATGTTTATGCAGTACACTGCAAACTCAAAGCCAAACATGCTGGTGTTTGTTGTGGGCATTGGCACTGCTTAACACTGCTGTTAGAACTTTTCCAGCACTAAGGAGGGTGGCTCATGATGATAATGGCCCAAGGAAAATTTCTCCTTTTGAGTTTTTCTCCAGTTCCAGAACTGAGCTAATTTTTTGGGAATTTTTTTTTCCTGGGTGTGGAGAATGCTATGAAATAGGCTGAAGTAGCTGCTTTGCCATTCAGCCGTCACAGGCTGTAATTGGATTCATTTCCTGAAGGACTAGTCATCTGACATTCAGTTCCTCATGCTTGAAGCTCTTCTGAAATAACATCGTTCTGCATTCACTTAAAGAATGTGTTGCATTCCAAGTGTTAATTACCGCAACACTTTCCAGGAAAGAATAGGCGTTGATACCTTGTTTCTGCGATCCCAACTAACATTGTGGTGGCAATGTGTTGTTTTTCTCAGAAAATTATTTTAAAAATTGCATTTGCATAGCAGCTTTTGTGACCTTAGGATGCCCTAAAGTACCTCTCAGCTACTGGGATGTGAGTGAAGTCTGGGCACTGTGGCAGTGTGATTTACACTGTTTTTGTGGGACTTTGCTATGAGATAACTAGATAATCTGGACTACTAATGTAATGTGAGTATAGACCAGGACACCAGATGAATGCCTCGGTGCTGGTTGAGAATTTCATAGAATCTTTTACATTTAGACAGAAGGAGCCTCAGTTGCCTGAAAGCATGCAACACTCCCTCAATACTGCACTGAATTGTTAGTCTAGATTTTGTTTTCAATTCTCTGGAATGGGGTTTGAACTCAGGGTCTCCTAACACAAGGCAAGAATGTTGACTGACGTCTACACCCAGCCCCTTGACTGGAGTTCACACTGCCAGTGGAACAAAGTTGACAAATCAATGTTCTTGCATGAGTTAATGGTCATGTGGCAGTGCAGTGATGTTGCATGTTACTCTCGGTCACAATGTGGATGTGCTAGTGTTGGACTGGCTTAGACAAAGTCAAAAATCACATAACACCGGTTATATCCAACAGGTTTATTTGAAATCACAAGCTCTCAGCGCAGTCATTTCATCAGGTGCAGTGAGAGGAGAGCACCCAGGCAGAGAGATCAAAAGAATACATAACTGGTGTGAGTGGAGTGAACAAACCTAAAATGTCTGACGGCCTCCCGTTGAATCTTTAATCATTCATAAATTCTTGCATTCTGGAAATTGCAGAAGCAGGATATGGAGAACTCTTAGAAAGGAGGTGCAAATTTTGATTAGGATGTAAATTCCACAGTCTCTTTCAAGTCACTGCCCTGAGAAAATTAAACAATCATGTATTTCAACACACACCCCAAGTTTCTGCAGAAATGCAAGGAAACAGAAGATCCCAAAAGGACTGCAGATCACGAACCCACTCAAGTAGACCTCCAACATAGGCTATGCTGAGAGACTGTTCTCTCTCACCTCTCGTACACCACCTGTACAGCAGGTGCCAGAACCTTGAAATTCAGATTAGATTAGATTAGATTCCCTACAGTGTGGAAACAGGCCTTTTGGCCCAACAAATCCACACGCCCCTTGGAGCATTCCACCTAGACCCATCCCCCTATAACCCACACAAACCTGAACACTACGGGCAATTTAGCATGGCCGATTCACCTAGCCTGCACATGTTTCGACTGTGGGAGGAAACCAGAGCACCTGGAGAAAACCCACACAAACAGTCGCCCGAGGCTGGAATCGAACCCGGGTCCCTGGCACTGTGAGGCTGCAGTGCTAACCACTGAGCCACTATGTGGCAACCAAAGAAGGAGTCAAATTAGATCTCTCTGGAAAGTTGTTACCCTAGGCTCAACATGTATCCTTAAGCTGTCAGGGGATGCATTAACGCCAGATACATCAGCCACACTCACAAGGTAGCTCAGAACCCCACACAATACCATCCATGCTCTCAAGACCACTCGCAACATTGTCATCAAACCAGCAGACAAAGGAGACCCACTGTCGTACGGCATAGAATGGACAGCTGCAAGGAAGTGTACCAACAGCTGAACAACCGGGAGCGCTACAGACAACTACCGGCCGATCCGACCAAAGAACACACTTGTCAACTGAACAGACTGATCAAGACTTTTAATCCTGTCCTTCAGAGTATCCTATGCATTATCATCCCGTGTACTTCCTGCATAGGGGACTTCTGCTACCTTCCAAAGACACACAAAGCCAACACACCTGGATGTCCCATCGTATCAGGCAATGGGACCCTGTGTGAGAACCTCTTTGGCTATGTCAAGGGCATCTTGAAACCCACTGTACAAGGACCCCCCCAGCTTCTGCCACAACACTTCAGATTTCTTAGAGAAACCCAGCACCTATAGACCAGTTGAACCAGGAACATTACTTGTCATAATGGACATCTTGGCACTCTACACAAACATTCTCCACAACAATGGCATCACCACCATAGCCTCAGTACTCAATACCACCAACTGCCAATTTCCAAATGCCGACCTACAACGCATCCACTTCATCCTCAACCACAATGTCTTCATCCAGACAGAGAACAGCCATGTGAATCAGTCTTGCTCCCCAGTATGCCAACGTTTTCATGCACAGGTTCGAACAAGACTTCTTTACTGCACAGAACCTACAACCGATGCTATACACCAGATACGTTGATGACATTTTCTTCCTTTGGACTCATGGTGAGGAATCACTGTAACTATGTAGCAGTATGAACAAGTTTTATCCCATCATCTGCCTTACCATGGACTACTCTTCAGAATCAGTCTCGTTCTTGGACACATGCATCTCCATCAGGGACGGACACTTCAGTACATCACTCTATTGCAAGCCTATGGATAACCTCATGATGCTGCACTTCTCTAACTTCCACCCTAAACATATTAATAAAGCCATCTCCTATGGACAAGCCCTGTGCATACACAGGATCTGCTCAGATGAGGAGGAGCACGATGGACATCCGAAGGTTTTGAAGGATGTCCTGAAGAACAAATCATCAATTACCCATTCCAATATCCCACAGCAAAAAAGCTGCAACAACCACCTCAGGTGACAGACATAGGATATGACTGACAGAGTACCTTTCGTTGTCCAGTACTTTGCTGGAGCAGAGAAACTACGCCATGTTCTTCGCAGTTGTCGAAGATGAGCATCTCACCAGGATTTTTCCCCACGTCTCCACTTCTCACCTTCAAACAACCACCAAACCTTGAGCAGACCATTGCTCACAGCAAACTAAACAGCAGCCTTCACGGCAGCATCAACCACAACACCACACAACCCTGCCATGGCAGCATGTGTCAGATTACTGACATGGACGCTACCACCCACCAGGTATACAACAGATATTTGTGTGACTGGGTCAGCGTCGTCTATCTCATACGCTGCAGGCAAGGATTGCCAAGGCATAGTATTTGGTGAGACCCTGCAGACGCTGTGACAACACATGAATGGGTGCCGTGCCAGACAGGAGTGTTTCCTCCCACTTGAGGTACACTTCAGTCAAGGGCATTCAGCCTCCAATCTTGGGGTAAGAGTCCTCCCAAAGCAGACTTTGAGATACACAACAACGCAGAATCGCCAAGCAGAGACAGATAGCCAAGTTCTGTACCCATGAAGACAGCCTGAATTGTGAATTTAGGTTCATGTTGCATTACTGGTGACCCCACCACACTGTTCTGTATCTGTAAAATCTTCCTTACTAGGATAACAAAGTGTGAAGCTGGATGAACACAGCAGGCCAAGCAGCATCTCAGGAGCACAAAAGCTGACGTTTCAGGCCTAGACCCTTCATCAGAGCCATCTTCCTTACTGTCCTGTTTTCACAGCATCCCCTTGATAAATTGTAATAGAACATAGAACATCAAGGTAGACAGTGTAATTAGTTTGTACAGGTTTGGATTATTTACAGCACTCTCACATGTCCATGCATGCACATGTATATACACTCTCACAGACTGTTGTCTTTCTCTGTCTCTCTCACTCGCACTCGTAAACCTACGGGGTGAATTGTTGACTTGCAGATACATTCTATTTTGTTCAAGAAATGCACAATTTGTATTACAGTTAGCTTGCCATTTATACAAATTCCTGCTTTAAAAATGAAGCCAACCTGATTCCAGGTTAAAACTGAGACAGATTCTAAACAAGATGTGACCTTTTATAGATACCTATCGTTCTGCCTGTTTGAAGTTTGGGAAGTTAGGCAGGCACTGATGAAACCTCTTGTTATCTCAGGGCAGTGACTTGAAACAGATTCTGGAAGTTGCATCTTAATTGAAACTTTCTAACAGAGTTCTTCATATCCTGCTTCTGCAAATTCTAGAATGCAGGATTGTACGAATGATTGAAGATTCAACTGGAGGCAGTCAGGCATTTTAGGTTGGTCCACTCCACTCTCACCAGTTGTATGATCCTTTGGTCTCTGCCTATAAACTCTGTTTGTGTGCTCTCCACTCACTGCACTAATGAAGGAGCAGCGCTCTGATAGATTGACTTCAAATAAGCCTCTTGGACTATCACCTAGTGTAGTGTGATTTTATTTTTTGACTGTATCACAATGAAGAGGAGACTGACTGCTTGATGGATCTGAAGCCTTCATGTTATGTTTTAAATGTTTTTTTCCAAGATATTTTCTCTAAGGTTTTGGAAGCTCCAAGTCTGAATCCTGCAAAGATTGTGCTCAGTGATCCGATACTGGTATTTGGAGGGGCAGGTGATCAGTGTTTTTCTGTACACATAGATTGTATTTTGCATAATCCTCCTGGAATGGTTCCTGTGGCATTGTGGATATTGACCTTTTTTTTTTTCCTTTCTGAGGCAGTGTACAAGGGAGATGTGGTGAATCTCTGTGAGACACATTTAAAGGGTGAGAAGGTTCCTGGTTTGGATTGGAAGTCTGTCATTATCCTGGTACCCGTTCGACTTGGAGGAGAAAATCTCAATCCAGTGTACATGCAGTGTGTGAAGGTAGGCAAGAGAACTGTGATGGTTGGTTTATTGGTTTTTCAATGCTTAATGTCTCCCTCACGCACTAAGAATGGCAATCGCTCGTTTTGCTTTTGGAATGCAAAGTTTTTTGCATCAGCAACAACCTCTAGCATTCTCTCTGCTCTTGAAGTGCTCTTCTCTTTCTTCTGTTGGTAACCCAGTTCTTTACTCGTGCTGAAATGTTCTTGCATTCATGTGGCCTTGCTAAATAATTAGCATGGCAGTGTGCCAGGTGTCTAATCCTTGTTTGTTTGCAGGAGATTCTGAAGCTTGAATGTTGCATTGGCATCATTGGTGGCAAACCAAAACACTCACTTTACTTCATAGGCTTTCAAGGTACGTGTTCGAGTAGAGTCGGTGTCTTTGTTTAAAGTTGCATGTAGAGGAAAGTGAACAGCAGAGAGAGTGGGGAGTCATTTGTGAATTAGCATCTTTCTGTAAGTATGAGAGTGTTGGAGGAAAAACTGGAATTGTAGTGTTGAGACTATATTAGGTATGAGTGATAATCACTGTAATAAGGAAACAAAAAGCTATGATAAAGTTGGAGAGTTAAGTTCAGTGTTGGCATTTAACTGTTAATAAAAGAGAGGGAGACTTTGAAGAAGGAGCAGATGGGAAATGACTGGGATGAGGATAGATCCAAAAATCTTGGTAGTGAAATCTCAGGATGCATTTTTCTTATTTTTAAGAAGCGCTGGCTCAGTGAATAGAATTTACTATTGGATGTTGCCCGTTTTGTTGTTTGAATTCTGTGGAACTGCCGTTTAACCATGAAGGCAAAAAGTTATATCAGGTACAAGAAATGTCATCATTGTAGCGATTTCGTGATGCAGGGCGTTTCGGGTGGCTGCAGTCTTTAAAAATGAGCTTGATTGCTTCCTGAGAGAAGAGAACATTGCCTTTCCTAACATGACACCATTTAAATAGTAAAATGTGAGGCTGGACGAACACAGCAGGCCCAGCAGCATCTCAGGAGCACAAAAGCTGACGTTTCGGGCCTAGACCCTTCATCAGAGATGGAGAGAAAAGAAGATAGGTGGAGAGGAGAGTATAGGTGGGGAGGTAGGGAGGGGATAGGTCAGTCCAGGGAAGACGGACAGGTCAAGGAGGTGGGTTGAGGTTAGTAGGTAGGAGATGGAGTGCGTATTGGGGTGGGAGGAGGGGATGGGTGAGAGGAAGAACAGGTTAGGGAGGCAGAGACAGGTTCAAAATCTCCCCTTCCCCCACCGCATCCCAAAACCAGCCCAGTTCGTCCCCTCCACCCACTGCATCCCAAAACCAGTCCAACCTGTCTCTGCTTCCCTAACCTGTTCTTCCTCTCACCCATCCCCTCCTCCCACCCCAATACCTCCCCACCTATACTCTCCTCTCCACCTATCTTCTTTTCTCTCCATCTTCGGTCCGCCTCCCCCTCTCTCCCTATTTATTCCAGAACCCTCTCCCCATCCCCCTCTCTGATGAAGGGTCTAGGCCCAAAACATCAGCTTTTGTGCTCCTCCTGAGGTGCTGCTTGGCCTGCTGTGTTCATCCAGCCTCACACTTTATTATCTTGGATTCTCCAGCATCTGCAGTTCCCATTATCACTCACCATTTAAATAGTGATGTCTCTCACAGGGATTTCCCAAAAGTTTCCAAGCATAGGCCACAGGTTTTCCTTTTGTTTATTTTTAGACCATTCCCAGTAATCAGTGCAATGAGGGATGGGCTAAGGAATGACTAGACCTGATTGTGGAGGGGGGTTGCTTGTTGGCTGAGGGGGTTTGGTTCTGATCCTGAAAAGGAAAGCCCCAGGCTTGATCCTGACGCTTGGCTCCTCTCCCCTTTTTTAACTTGGAATAAAGGGGCTTCCTTATTTGTGACCCCCAGGCGAGTGTGCAAGTTGGCTGTGACTACCCACTGTCCCATCTCTGAGTAGTCCCCAGCATCTGCATTCATTTGAGAAGATGGATCAATTGGGTGAGGTTAGGACATTTCGAGCACTAGAGAAACAAGAACTGATTGATTTTTTTTTTTTTAATTTCAGCAGTAGGACAGATTCTGTATTTGGTGCATATGAGTTGTTGAGATAGTCATCAGGGACATTCCATTAGTTTTTAATTCCTTTTCCTCCCTTGAGGCCTAGGAGTACAGACTACTCACTTTGTCCCTCAACCATGCTAGCCGAGAATACTGTCACCATCAGTGGATGCCTGAGTCGTTATGAAATAACAAATTTAAGTAATTAGTGTCATCATTTTGCAGATGATTTCCTGCTGTATTTGGACCCTCACTACTGCCAGCCTGTTGTGGATGTAACTAAACATGACTTTGAGTTGGAGGTAAGCACGGTTATATTGC
Organism: Stegostoma tigrinum; assembly: GCF_030684315.1. Classification (NCBI taxonomy): domain Eukaryota; kingdom Metazoa; phylum Chordata; class Chondrichthyes; order Orectolobiformes; family Stegostomatidae; genus Stegostoma; species Stegostoma tigrinum. Next base: position 22,924,968 of record NC_081388.1, read on the forward strand.
TAATATGGGCTACACTCTGTGCCTAGTGATTATAGGGCAACATGTGCAGATATGCACATTGAGAGCTGGGGAGCTGAAGGTGAATCCACAGCTTCAGGTTTAACGTTAGAAGGATGAATTTCTTGGTAAAGCCGGTTGTCTCTTTTACTTTAAAACAGTTGCACTTCCTTATTTCCAACAACATAACTGCATTATCATCACCAAAAGAGGCAGTTGATGGACATGAATTGAGGGGAAAGATATAAAAGTGACCTAAGGGGGAACATTTTCATGCAGAGGGCGGTGCATGTATGGAATGAGCAGCCCAGAGGAAGTGGGTGGAGGCTGGTACAATTACAATATTTAAAAGCCATCTGGATTGATACATGAATAGGAAGGGTTTAGAGGGATATGGGCCAAATATTGGCAAATGGGACTAGATTTGTATAAGATATTTGGCATGGTTGAGTTGGACTGGAGGATCTGTCTCTATGACTCTGAGTGAGGTTCAGCTGTGGTGCCCCCAGCCCACTTAGACATTGAGTGGCCAAAGTAACTCGTTCTTGGATCTGTCATTTTGACCAAACCGTTCTAAAAGCTATTGCCCTGTAGGGAGAAGGATGAAGTTGAGGTCCTACTGATCACTTTTTTTTAGAAAAGCCATCAGTGGAAAATACAATATTTATTGCAAATGAATGTATTTCCACAGTGCTGGTAGGGAAGTTCTAAAATGTTTACCTAGCTATAGTCACTGAATAGTGATTTTATAAGTTAGTATGGTTTGTAACGTAAAGAAAGTGGAAATGCTGGAGTTCCTGTATTAGCTTGTTCTTCTGGCTGATAAAGATCACAGGTTTGAGACCTGAGTTAGAGCGAGGCTTCTCCATTTGGATATTTCTCGTCTGTGTCCAGCCCACTGACTGCTGATTCTGATTACAACCCTGAGCAGATATTATACATGTTTTATTTTCCCTCCTGACGCTTTTTATGTGGTCAGAGATTTTCTATTTGAATCCTTTAGACCAGATCCAAGAGGCAGTGCTTGTGGTTTGGAGAAGTGAGTACTGATTAACAGCCACATTTCTGAATATATTAGATATAAATTAATCTGTCAGAAGGTACTGATGGTAGTGAAATTTGGATTTCCCTTTTAGACAAAGTATTCTTTCCTCCATCCTGCCCTGAAAGCGTTGAATTCCTCCTGGGATGCTGCTCAACAGGGAAGACTACCTTCTAGTATCGAACTGGCATTTTCAGCATTTCCATCATTCACCTGTTCAAATGCCACAGTTTGCCTATTTGGGACTATTGCTCTGCCTATTGCTCTCTCTCTCCACACTGATCAGCAGTGGGAAGCTAAACTCGTGATTTATTTACTTACTGTCTAGACTCAGCCTCTTTGCAAATCCTCCAGAGTGCAAATATTTCCTATTTCAGTAATGACAACTTGAGAGGCATGGAGGAAGATTGAACTGATGTTCTTGAAGATGCCATCATCTGGATGTGTATTGACAGACTTGTTTGAATGTTAGGATGAGGCTAAGTTATTTCGGTTAAAAACAGGACTGTTCCTTAATGAACAATTTTTTTTCTCAGTCATTTCATTGCGTCTCTCCAAGAAAACTGTCCTTCAGTAAGATGGATCCCAGCTGTACCATTGGGTTTTATGCAAAGACTAAGGAGGACTTTGAAAACTTGTGTAAAACTGTCACAATGGTGAGTGTCACTTCATTCTGAGCAGTAAGTCTGTTTCACGTCCTTTGTTACTGATTTGATAGGGTTCATGAGGAAATGAAGTGTGCTAAATGCTGTGACCTTAACTTCGTAAGATAGAATGTGTAGAACTGAAAATAACCTTTAGCATATTTGTTTGTGTTATTTCCAATAACGTTCCAGAGATGTCTTCTGGTTTCTTTCATATTCACTTGTGGGACATGGGTGTTGCTGGCTGTGAGTTGCCCTTGAACTGGGGTCCAGTCCATTGCACCACATGAGTCTGGCAAAGGGAAAGGATCAACTTTACAAAGGAGTGGCACTCCTACTCCTGGAGCTTGTTGATGAGCCTCAGAAATCAGTCTGCAGTGCTTGATGAGGTGCCACATGGAAGGCTGCTAGTTATACTCTACTCTGTGGAGATTCAGGGCATAACTTGAGGGATTGGCTGTAGGAAACTGTAGGTATTATTAGAGGAAATATTGTGGAGCTCTGATGGAGGGGAGCATTGAATTGGGAATTGGTGCTCTGTGTTGATTGTTAGTGACATGGATTCAGGAGCAGAATATAAATGATATACCACACCACAGTTGCAGGGGTAGTCCCACAAACTTACTGAATAGCTTAAACAAAATGCATGAGTGGACCGAATAATGGCAGGTGAAATTTAACACAGCAAAGCATGAGTGCAATACACTGCACGGGATAACTAACTAATAAAGGATGAAGCTGAGAGACAGTCTGGAGCCTGAGCAGATTATGATTATGTTCTGCATTATCAACTAATACAGAACAGTATTTGATAAAGTCATCAGGTTTTTGAGCGACACTTTCAGAACAGCACAGCCTGACAAAAGTGATCAGACCGGGGCTCTGATCATGCTGCACTGTAAGCAGAAACCAGTTCTCATTACTGAAACAGGAAATATTTGCACTCTGGAGGATTTGCAGAGAAAGAAATACTGGACTGGGGTTAGTGTTGGGGACCTAGGATGTGAGGTAAGCCAAAAGAAATGTGATACCTTCAACCTGGAAATAAACCTGTTGAAAGATCTTTGTAAATGGGTGTAGGTTTTTTTTTAAAATTAATCTAAAATACATGCATACATTAATAATTGGGAGTACGTTGAGGTCAAAACTCAGGAAGTATCTACAGAATAATCTGAAGCAGCAATTGAGGGACTGAGGTGTTTCTGTACAAATGAATTATGATGGAACAATTACCCTTCTCATCAATAAGTATCTTGCAAATCTCCAGTCAATTTGAGCCAATGTGTAGGGGTTTGCCCCACCCCCACTGTCTGTTGAGTTGATGCCCACTGTCATGGAAGTTTTCCCATCACCTAGCTCCATCACTTTAAACTTCCTCTCTACTTGGTTTGGGGGTGATGTGGGGGGAAGACAAAGAACTCACTAATGTTGCCAATATTCTCAAAGCTAGCTCCTTTTTAAATTGTTGGTCATTGATACTAAATTTATTCTGTCGGTTTGACTCTGTTATCGGGGTAAGCTTCTGATCTAGTATCTTGCATTTTATTTTTCTAGGTGTTGGGCTCCTCATCATTGAAAGAGAAGTACCCTATTTTCACTTTTGCAAGGGGCTGTGCTCAGGATTATGGTCTGGATGAACTCTGCACTCTCAAACCGGACAAAACTGTGCTAATCTCCAAACCTGGAAGACCAGGGAAGTCAAGACAGAACAGCACTGATGAATTTGTCTTTCTGTGATGAGAAAATTGACTCAATTAGATATCTGTGCCTGCTGTATTTCAGCAGGGTCTAAATTAGGAGCCTCGTGGAGTGTTCCTTTATTTATATTCCATTGTCTTTTCACGAAGGGGCTGGTGCCCTGAGGGGACATTGCCTCCTCTCTCGGCGACTTTTCTTCTGACACTGGTGTTAGCGTTCTACCTGACCAGGCATCATCCAGTTGGGTTTTCCTTCTTTTGCAGCAGTGCTAGTGCTGCACAAGTCTGTTGTGAATCAGTAGGGTATAGGTTTTTGGACAAGTTGTCAATTGCAAGCTGACTACTACTGTTTGAAGTAAAATCTGATATGAGTAACACAAAAGGCTCAGCTATTGCTATGTTGTGTAGGATGACTTTCATGAGCGTAGGAGTGTTTAATGACAGCAGTCCTTCATCTCACCAGTCTTTAGTGTGTGAGTCCAAACTGTGGATGGCAGGGGATTCATTCTTCAGCTGGAGGATTGCTGACCCCGAGCTCAATCCAATGTGCTTTATAATTTGAGGAGCTCAGACTCTTGACTCGTGGTGGCTCTTCCCAGGGTCTGACAGTTGGATGTGAATGCTGCCTGACTGGATTGGCGAATTCAGCACAGAATCAAGCAAGTCCATCTTTAATTTGCATGTTTGTTCGCCCCCACTGTTTGACCCAGGGAAGTACTGCTATCAGCCCAAAGGGGAGTGTGATGTTACTTCAATCCCACATGTATACTTGTTGATACACGCAGTCCACTCTCTCTCTCTCTCTCGTGTGTAAACTTATAACCTGCCATTTTACAGCACAGATTGGTGGCTCTGCAACATTCCTGACTTGCCTACACATTCTGTTGACAGTGTTGTGATTGGAATATTTGGAGCCACACTCTTAGGTGGGGAAACAGGAGTAAAATCTTTCATTCTGTAAGATTGGGGTTATGCATCGAACAGGAGAAGAGTTGGTGCTGGCACGGTTACTAAACCTGTCCTCTCATTGTGCCAAATTCAAACATGTACAAATCTTGTAACCTTTGTCACTCAGTGCTCCCAATGTGATTTAATTTGTTTTTTTAATGGTGAAAGGAGAATTGGATGAGGCACCTTTCACCTCTTGGGACCTGGATTCAAAGGTGACAGGATGGAAGTGGTTGCTGCCTGCAAGCATCCTCTGTAAGAAGTTTTGACCAACTGCAAGGTTCGACACTAATTGTCACTTGGTTACAGGGTGTCAGTGTGGGAAATGCTGAAGACGTGTGTCAGAGACTCTCTCCTGTGGCTTGTATTCAGGCACAAAATTTGTAGTAGTAAAGAACTTTGTTCTGCCTTCACCGAAACTGTACCTGACAGCTCATAGTCTGCGAATGTGAGATGGTCATAAAGGAAATCTTGATCTCTGTATCCAGCATTGCTACCTAACTCAAACCAGCAGAATGTCATTTTTCTTAATCGATCAAACAGTTAAGAGCTGGATTAATGCAAAGTTATTTATGTTGTGTTATTTGTTTCATAAGGTCCAATTCCTGCATTGTGGACATGTGTTTTGGAAAAAGCTGGTTCGTTTGGAGTATCGGTGTCTTTATTTCCCTGTATCTACACCCTCCCAGCCTACTGTCTCTTCACCCCCGGCCCCTGGATGAGGATTGTCTGCATGCTAGTAGTACTGTCAGTGTTTGCTAGTAGGATACCCTGCACCAGTATAATTTGACAGAAATCTAACTGGACTGGGATTGTTTGTCTTTGACAGTACCCCCTCAGGTCATTTAGAAGTGTGAGAAGTACCAAATTGACCCTCCACTTAAATCAGGAGATCTTATTTTTAAATTCCTTTTACTTTCTGGCAGGGAATCTCAGTGCAGCAATTTTTGGGTTTGTTGCTGTAACTGTTAGTTTTGCATGCTGCCTCACATATGCTTGCGACCTGAAGCTGATGTGACTACCAGGGTGCAGTGGAAATTTTAGAATAATGTTTGGACACTTGAGAGCGTTGCTAGACGGATTACTAAGTCACCTCTGCTTTTCTTTCAGACAATCCCCATTTATTATTTGCAGTCGCTAAAGAATATCACACATTGTTTGTGATTAGCAACTTTTAAACAAATTGGCTTAATTTCCGCTAGACCTTGTAGTGATTAAATTTATATCTCAATCTTTTCCAGCTGTTGAAGATTTTACTGTCTTTAACGGACTATTAGTGTTTTTGTCTGAACGATATTATAACTGATGGTTTCATTTGGAAGTCTTTGTAATACCTTTGTGCCTGTGGGTGAGGAAGCCGGAAAGCCAGATACTGCCTTTAGGAATGTTGCTTGGCTGAAAGAAGTGAGCTCCTTCGAGACAGGAGTGAGAGCAACTTGCAAGGACTTGAGGGGCAGAGAGGGCGTTCCTGCCAGAGCAGGGAACGCTCCCACCCCAAGATTATCCACAGCTTAGAGATGCTCAAGTTTCAGAACAAAACCAAGAAAACTGATTTATAAAGAGCCCAGTATAACCTCACTGCCACCTCTTCAGAATGGGTGTCCTCGTCTGATGCATAGCCTTTAGCATTGCTGTTGGAAAGCCTTTTAATATTTACCTCTGTTCATTAAATCTATTCATTGTTGCATTTTGGTCTTCCATGAGAGAAACACTAAGCAAAACCTTCATAAGAGCAGGGCTGCCAGTCTTGATTTTTGTGTAACGGTAGCACGCATTCTCAAATAGTTTATTTTCCTTTTCTGTGGGGGTGTGGTGGTAGAGAAAGGAGGTACTTCTATCAGTTTGCAGAATAATTTCAGATTATCTTTTACAGAAGCCATTTTATGTTGCATATTTTTTAATTCTTTAAGAATTTGGATAATAGGAAGTTAAAAGCCTGTTTAGGTTTCAATGGCTCACCTTTCTGTGATTTCTGTTATGTATCTTTTTTACTTTCTAACTGGAACATTAATGAAGTTGTTACGATTTAGCTGTACCTGTAGAGAGTTCCTCATGGTGTGTCTTACTGCGGCATGTATGGGGCACTGTCAGTTTAAAATTCATTGAACAGCAGAATTAGCACAAAGGGTTGGGGGGGACACATGACTGGCTTCTGTATGCTTTCCAGTTAATACCAACTCCTGCTGTCGAGCAGCAGGAGGAGTGAGATGGTGTTCTGTGTGTAATGTTTTTTTGATTTCACCCATTGATAGATGTGTCTTCATTTCTACTTGTGTTATAATCAGTCACTCTCCACTTTCCTAAGCAAACTCAAATATATAGTTACTGACTTGTACTAATGATTGTAATTCTGCTCTCTTCTGATTACCTTGACTAGCAACATGCAGTCCTTCCATTTGTTGTAGGCTTTGGGTTAGATTGTTAGAATATATACAAACACTCCTGACTTACTGTAGCTGTGTTGCCTGAATGCTGGCTCTATGCAGGATGGTTAGCTAGCTCAGGTAGAACCAGCTCTACCTTCCTTTCGTCAATTCACTGGAGTTTGTCACATGCCCTAATGTGAAATAGTTATATCCTTAAATCTCAGTCCATCCAAAGTAGAGAAAAAAGTTAGGTTGCTGCTTCTGTTTGATTGATGTGGGGGTGTCGTGTTGGACAAGGATCGACAAGATCAGAAATAACAATGCCAGGTTGTAGTGCAACAGGCTTATTTGAAATCACAACCTTTCAGAGCAGTGCTTGGACTGTAACCTGGTTTCATGTGTTGTGTGTCTTGAAGGGGCTGTTTATAACTGAAAAATTGTTGTTCTATTCTCCCATTTTGTCTGCCATCACCACCCCTCCAAACCACTACGAACTCGTGGAACTCCTGTCATTGGTGTTCAGCTGGATGTTCAAGAGCAGGGTATTTTCCCGGTGACTTGGCTAACATTCCTTCCTTAACTCCATTAGAACAGATTTAGCATCTCATTGCTGTTTGTGTGCAGAATGCTGCATTGCCTGGTATAACTGCTGACTAAGAAGCACTTTGAGTTATTTGAGAAATGTGTTAAGCTGCTACACAATCAAGTTCTTCTTCCAGCCTGTGAGTTAAGTTGCTGCTTCAGCAGGATTGAACCCTGGCTATGTCGTTTCCTGAGCACCATCGACTTTGTGCTCTAAGAGCACGTTGTGTGAGAGTGCTGTGCTGGAAGCTTTTTCACGGAGTTCAGTCTGACTCAAGCTCACCACTCTAACTCTTTGCCTGGATATATCTTGAGCTACTTTTATTAATTTGATCAATAAACAGATTTGATTCAGTATTCAGAGCAGGGAAAAAGTTTCAGGGATGGTTAGAGCTATCACCGAGAGCTGAGAGGTTGGCTTCTGTATGCTTTCCAGATAGATGCCAACTCCTGCTCTTGAGCAGCAGGAGGAATGAAATGATGTTCTGTGTGCATTTTTTTAATTTCACCCATTGATAGAGGTGTCTTCATTTCTACCTCTGTGGTTTTGTTCCTCCTCACTCACCCATCCAAGCATGGATTCATTGCTGGGATAAATATTGCATCTTGTATCTCTTCCAACTCCTTTAATCACGTATGTGAATCACTGGGGACGTACGGAGAAGCTGTGTAACTGTGGAAGATGTTACTGCCTGATCCCTAACAGCGGGAGAAGTCAGGAAAGAGGCAAATCCCTTCACACCTCACCATGATTCTAGGACAGGTCAGGGCAGAAGAGTTATAGAAATCATGATCTTCCTGACTCAGCCAGTATCCTTACCTTTCAACTGTTACAATGGTTTTCCCTCTTTGTTTGAAGAAAACTCCTTGCACGACTGTACAAAATCACACTAGAATGGTAATTGCTGGGCTGGCTGGTTTTAGTGCTGTGTGTCACCTGGTTACAGATTTCCAAATGATGTAGATGAAATCCTGCAGGGCTAAAGGAAAAAAAGTCAAGTGTATAATTTATCCTCAGCTTTTGTTGTACTTGCAATATTTTATTTCCAATTCCTAACTTTGAAATGAAGAATCAGCTTTCCTTGGAATGAGCAGGGAATTGGGATCCATCATCTTGATGGCCACTGCTTTGTCTGAGAGGAGATTTGAATTTTGTGTTGAAATGTTGTTTGTATTCCCACTGTTACTGAAATCTGTTCATTGATGCTTTTGTGCACAAACTACTGAAAGCAACTGTTCTAATACTGTTATTTTAGTAGGGCCTGTGTTGACTGTCCAAATTAATTTCTAGGTCGCTTAGTGCACCACTGTGCAATGAACAATGTGGGTTTGTCCCTGGTATATGCTGGGATTTGCTGAACCCAGCTGGAGATTTGGTGTGCCTGGATTAAAGGAAGTAAATCAGCCAGGGTTTTATTTCCAAATACTGCACAGTAACTCTGCAGCAATATGTATGGGAGCACAAGGTGAGGATTAGCACCAACTGATCACACACTAGGGTGAGGTTTCCAAGCATGGCTAGCACAGAACCAGACCTCATGGGTCAGCAACTTTGGAAAAGCACCAAGGTGAAGAGGTTAAAATTAACTCCACATTTATCCTTCTGCAGCTATGCTCCCTTCAGACCAAGAAGCAGGTCTGAATTCAGCTTTTGGTGGACTGTTTCCCAAACATAGAATCAACACAGGCCTTCCTAAAACTAGTTGTGATACTGTTTGACCAGACATTTTCACTGTCGGATCGGAGACACTCCCAGGTAACACTAGTGGGCTTTATCCCTTTGAGGATGTGGTTTTTGGTGGGAGACTGGAGAGGAGAAAGTCTCTCCTCCTCCCATAGTCCTTACAAATCCTGTAGCAGGTGGAGAGAGTGGATCACTTCACTAACCACTCTGTCATGTCCTTCAGATCTCAGCTGTGCACTTGTGGTCCCATTTCTCATGACATGTAGCATTAAAGGGTCAGAGTTGGGTGGTTTAAACATAACTCACTAGAAAGAGAATTTTTTTCTCTATATGTTCAGATTTTTAAAAAAATATGGGAATGAAGGGACTTGAGCAAAAATCTTAAACTTAAAAAGCAGTGTAGATGTCTGAAACTGCAGTATTTTTAGATCTGTTGTGCAAATGATAACCACATTCCTCAAGGGGCTAAAGCTCCATTTCTTTCTAATTTATGTTTGTTCAGAAATAAACTGTTAATTTGAAGCTGCTTAGCAGTTTGAAATAAATGAAAATAGCCATTTGACAGTCCATATACTCCAGCTTCTATTGTTTTATTGATAGACTTGAGATCTGAAAGGATCTGACTGAACCATATACTGACACATGTATCAAGATAAATAGTCTGAAGAGTGGTGCAGAAGGTGCTTAATAAGTTAAAAGTATGAACAAATAATTAGGGCAGCAAAGGGCATGTTCAGTGTGTTAGAATCCTCTTTTTTGTACTGAACAAGCTGATAATTTACACCTGGTTTTGATTTCTAAAGTTTAATGAGATTGGTGACCTGATTAATTCTGGGGGGAGTCACTGAGAAGGACATGGATGGTCTTGATTGCACGGTGGAGGGGCACTGTACCCCCATGAACAATCCCTGAATTTAGATTTTCAGGATTATGATAAACATTCTGCAAATTGGGAAAATCAAATTGGCACGGTTTGCCATGAGGAAGAATTCAGTGTATCTGGGACAGTTTCCTGAACCAGTATGCTGCACATCAGCCTATTTCGGACCTGGAGGTATGCACTGAGGTAGGTTTATCAATGATCTGAGTAGAGGGGGTGGGGTTGCCTTGTTAGTAAGAAATGAAATTTATATTGTTCACAAGAAGAGAGATACTGTCAGAAGGTAGAGAATCTGTGTGGTTAGAGCTGAGGACCAGTAAAAGGAAAAGGACCCTGACTGAGGCCATTTAAAGGCCGCCTAGCAGTAGTCAGGGTGTGGGAAAGAAAGTACATCAGGAGATCGAAAAGGCAAGTAAGAAAGGCACTACTATAATCATAGGGAACTTCAATGTGCAGGTGGATTGGAAAAATCAGGATGGTAGCAGATCCCAAGAAAAGGAGTTCATAGAATGTCTGAGTTTTCTTTTGGGAGCACCTTGTGGTAGACCCCACTGGGGAAAGCAGTTCTCAATGTAATGTGTAATGAAGCAGACTTGCTTAAAGAGCTTAAGGTGAAGGAGCCCCAGGGGTCAGTGACCATAATATGGTAGAACTCACCCTGCAGTTTGAGGGAGAAGCTGGAATCCATATTACAACTGAGTCAAGGTAAGTATGAAGACATGAGGGAAGAGCTGGTCAGAGTTAATTAGCACTCCCACCCCCATCCCCACCAGCGCATGTGAGTAAACTAGCTAGAAATATAAAGATTGCAAGAAGTTTTTTTTTAAGATATAGGGAAGAGAGGCATGAATAAACATTAGACTACTGGGAAATAAGGCTGGAGAAATAATAATGGAGAACAAAGAAATAATAGAAGAACTGAATATGTATTTTATATAAGTTTTCACAGTGGAAGGCAGCAACAGTATACCAGAAATTCAAAAGGGTCACACACACAGAGGACTATAGTGGCCATCCTAAGGAGAAGGTGCTTGGGAAGCTGACATGTCTGAAGGCAGATAAATTACCTAAAGCAGATGGATGACACCCCGAGTTCTGAGAAAGGTGGTTGAGCCACAGCTTCATCAAGGAGAGGTTATGACTGGCAAAGCTGTTACAATTCTTTGAGGTGGCAATGAGCAAGTTAGGCAAAGGAGAGCAGAGGTTGCTCAATAAGATGAGCCTGTGGTGTGAGGGGCAAGGAATTGGTGTGGATAGAGGATAGGCTGCCTGGCAAAAGGCAGACGTTAGGGATAAAGGGGAGAAAGATAACAGGACCTGCAGGTGCTGCAGAATCCGAGGTAACAAGGTGTAGAGCTGGAGGAATTCAGCAGGCCAAGCAGCATCAGAGGAGCAGGAAGGCTGACGTTTCGGGGTCGTCTTCAGGATGGCAGCCAGTGACTAGTGGACTTCTGCAAGGGGATATGAGATGGCCTTGCCAGATATAGTTAAGGAGAGTCCAAAGGGATTCTACAAATACATTTAAGGATAAAAGAATAACAAGGGAGAGAATAGGGGCCCTTTAAAGATCATCAAGGCAATCTGTGTCTAACCTCAGGACATGGGCAAATACTAAATGAATATTTTGCATCAGTATTTGCTGTTGAGAAAGACACAGAGACTAGGGAACTCTGGGGTAATAAATGTTGATGTCTTGAAAACAGTCCATTTTACAGGAGATGAGGTCAGAGATAGCTTGGAAACAGACCCTTTGGTCCAACTTGTCCATGCTAACCATGTATCACAAACTTAACTAGTCCCATTTGCTGGCATTTGGGCCATATTCCTCTAAACCCTTCCTAATTCACTTACCTGTCCAAATGTCTTTTAAATGTTGTAATTGTACCAGCCTCTACTACTTCCTCTGTCAGCTCATTCCGTACATAAACCACCCTCTGTGTGGAAAAGTTGCCCCTTAGCTCCCTTTTTAAATCTCTTCCCCTCTCACCTTAAACTTATGCCCCTCTAGTCTTGTACTCCCTGGGGAAGAGACCTTGGCTGTTCACCTTTATCTATAGCCTTGATTTTATACACCTCTGTAACATCACCAGCAGAGAGATTTCTATCAACCATAGCCATGGGTGAGATGTATTTATCTGTAATCAGTCCTTGCATCTCTAGTCACTAGCTTTGCATGTAGGAAATCGTGTGTCTCAAACTTGTTTTGAGTTTTTTTTGAGGATATGACCAAGAAGCTAGATGAGGGCAGGGTGATAGATGTTGTCTACACAGTCGAGCAAGGCCTTTGAGGTTCCGCATGGCAGACTGGTTAGTAAGGGTACATCATTTTGGATCCTGGGAGAGCTAGCTGATTGGATATGAAAGTGGCTTGACTGTAAAAGACAAGGTGGTTTTTTTGGACTGGAGATCCATAACCAACAGCGTTCTGCAGGGATTGGTGCTGAGTCCACAGGCTGAAGGTAGGCAAGGAAATACGTGTAACAACTAGTCAATACAGTGTGGAGCTGGAGGAACACGGCAGGTCAGGCAGGTCCTGATGAAGTGTGTAAACCTGAAATGTTGACTTTCCTGCTCCTCTGATGCTACCTGAGCTGTTGTGTTCCTCCAGCTCCACACTGTGTTGATTCTGACTCCAGAATCTGCAGTTCTTGCTATCTCTACATGTAATTACTATACTGGACAAAAATAGGGCAACTAATGGGCTAAAGGGTGATAAGCCTCCTCACCTGATGGGCTGATTCCTAAACTTTAAAGGGAATAGCTACAGCAACAGTCAATGCACTGGTAGTAATCCTCCAGGAATACTTAGTCAGGAAAATTCCCAGAGGATCCTGCTGATTAAACTGTGTTTTTAAATATTATTGCATCCCTTTATAATCTAACTGCCCTACAGTTACCTGTCTCTTGACTTCCTATTTGAATAAGTATGTTAGCATGGGTTGGGATAAGGGACATTTTCAAGATGGCAACTTGACACTATATTGATGTGTCACCAGGATCGCTGCTGTGGCCAAACTTGTTTACAAATGCATTAATGGCTTGGAATGAAATGTACTATTGCCAAGTCTTCGGATGGCACAAACATAGGCAGAAAGGTGAGTAGAGAAAGTGCAACTCGGATCCCATGGAGGGTTATAGACGTGGAATATAATGTGGGAAAACATTAGGTTCTGCACTTTGGCTGGAACACTGAAAAAGCTGAATATTATTTAATTGGGGAAAGACTGTAGGAAGCTGTAGCACAGAGGGATCTGGGGATCCTTGTGCTAGGTAGCATCCATGTTTGTGGGGTAATAGGAAAGGCTGTTGGCCTTTATTTCCAAGGGTAGCAAGTATATAAATAGGTCTTGTTAAAACTAACAGATTTCAGGAATGGAGGGATTCTGCAATGAGGTGAAGTCATGTAAGTTAATGTGTACCCACTGGAGGAGAGAAGTGTGGGAGAAGATCTTCTAGAATCATACAAGATTATCAGGGAACTTGCCATGATAGATGTGGGGAGGTTGCTTCCCCTTGTGGGCTGGGTAAGGGCTAGGGGGAATCATTTCAGAGTGAAGCTTCGTCTGTTTAAGATTGAGACGAGTATTTTCTTTTTCCTCTGAAACATTTAGGATTTCAAGGTGCAGTATCAGAAACATTAACTGTTTATGTCTGCAGTTGCCTGTCTTGCTGCGTATTTGCAACCATTCGTGTGTTTATTCTGAGACAGTAGGAACTGCAGAATCTGGGGTGACAAGGTGCAGAGCTGGATGAACACAGCAGGCCAAACAGTATCAGGACCAGGAAAGCTGATGTTTTGGGCCTAGACCCTTCTTCAGAAATGAAGGAGGGGAAGAGGTTTGTGAAATAAATAGGGAGAAGTGAATAGAAGATAGATAGAGGAGAAGATAGGTGGAGAGGAGACCGACTGGTCAAAGAGGCGGGGATGGAGCCAGTAAAGGTGAGTGCAGGTAGGGAGGGGATAGGTCAAGGGGTCGGGATGAGGTTAGTAGGTAGGAGATGGGGTTGGGGCTTGAGATGGGAATAGGTGGGAGGAAGGACAGGTTTGAGAGGCGGGTACAAGCTGGGCTGGTTTTGGGATGCGGTAGGGGAGGGGGAGATTTTGAAGCTTGTGAAATCCCCATTGATACCATTGGGCTGCAGCGTTCTCAAGTGGAATATGAGTTGCTGTTCCTGCAACCTTCGGGTGGCATGGTTGTGGCACTGCAGGAGGCCCAGGATGGACATGTCTGAGGAATGGGAGGGGGAGTTGAAATGGTTCGTGACTGGGAGGTGCAGTTGTTTATTGCAAACTGAGCGGAGGTGTTCTGCAAAGCGGTCCCCAAGCCTCCACTTGGTTTCCCTGATGTAGAGGAGGCCACACCAGGTTCAGTGGATGCAGACGTGCAGGTGAAATCTGCTTGATGTGGAAAGTCATCTTGGGGCCTGGGATGGGATGAGGGAGGAAGTGTGGGGGCAAGTGTAGCACCTCCTGCGGTTGCAGGGGAAGGTGCCGGGTGTGGTGGGGTTGGAGGGGAGTGTGGAGCCGACAAGGGAGTCCCGGAGAGAGTGGTCCCTCCGGAAGGCAGACAAGGTTGGGGAGGGAAAATGTCTTTGGTGGTGGGGTCGGATTGTAGATGGTGGAAGTGTCAGAGGATGATGCGTTGTATCCAGAGGTTGGTGGGGTGGTCTGTGAGCACGAGAGCGATTCTGTTTTGGTTGTTATTGTGGGGACGGGGTGTGAGGAATGTGTTGTGAGAAGTGCGGGAGACACCAGTCAAGGGCATTCTCGACCACTGCAGGGGGGGGGGGGGGGGGGGGTGGAAAAAGAGAGGAGACGGTGAGTGAGTGAGTGAGTTGTGATCCTTGAAAAACAAGGACATCTGGGATGTGCAGGAGTGGAATGCCTCATCCTGGGAGCAGATGTGAAGGAATTGGGATAGGGGATGGAATTTTTGCAGGAAGGTGGGTGGGAGGAGGTGTATTCTAGGTAGTTGTGGGAGTCGGCAGGCATGAAATGGCTCTCGGGCTCCAGGTGGTTGCCAGAGATGGAAATGGAGAGGTCCAGGAAGGTGAGGGATGTGTTAGAGATGGTCCAACTTGAGGTTGGGGTGGAAGGTGTTGGTGAAGTGGATGAACTGTTCAAGCTCCTCGTGGGAACATGAGGTGGAGCCGATACAGTCATCAATGTAACTGAGGAAGAAGTGGGGTTTAGGGCCAGTGTAGGTACAGAAGAGGGATTGTTCCATATAACCTACAAAGAGGCAGGCATAGCTTGGGCCCATGCAGGTACCCATGGCCACCCCCTTTTTCTGTAGGAATGGGAGGAATTGAAAGAGAAATTGTTGAGGGTGAGGACGAGTTCGGCAAGGGGGACTGGTCGGCTCTGCAGGACAGGAGAAAGCGGAGGGCCTTCAGGCCATCTACATGGGGAATGCAGGTGTACAGGGACTGGACATCCATGGTGAAAATGAGGTGTTGGGGATCGGAAGTTCTGGAGGGCGTGGGTGGTGTCACAGACGTAGGTGGGGGTTTCTGGACCAAGGGGGAGAAAATGGAGTCGAGATGGGTGGAGATAAGTTCAGTGGGGCAGGAGCAGGTGGAGACAATGGGTCAACCAGGGCAGTCTGGTTTGTGGATTTTGGGAAGGAGATAGAAGCGGGCAGTGTGGGGTTGGAGAACGATGAGATTGGAGGCTGTGGGTGGGAGGTCACCTGAGGTGATGAGGTTGTGGACGGTTTGGTGCTTGGGGTGGGATCATGATCAAGGGGGCAGTAGGAGGTGGTATCAGAGAGTTGGTGCCTGGCCTCGGCAATGTAGAGGTCAGTGCACCATACTAGAACTGCACTTCCCTTGTCCACGGGTTTTATGGCGAGGTTGGGATTGGAATGGAAGGAACAGAGGGCTGCACGTTCTGTGGGGGAGAGGTTGGAGTGGGTGAGAGGGGTGGAGAGGTTGGGGCAATTGATGTCACAACAGCAGCTGGTGATGAAGAGGTCAAGGGAGGGGAGGAGGCCTTGGGGTGGTGTCCAGGAGGCGGAGGTGTGTTGGAGGCAGGAGAAGGGGTCAGTCGAGGGAGGCTCACAGTTAAAGAAGTGAGCACGGAGGCAGAGACAGCAGAAAAACATCCAAGTGTGAGCGGTATTAATTGACGTGTGGGTGGAGGGGGACAAAGGTGAACCCTTTACTGAGGACTGACCATTCAGGGGATGGTGAAGACTTGGCAGGGCTGGATGCTGCTGTCTCTTCTGGAGCTGCTGGCTGTGGAGGCGATGGGTGGAGTGACAGTGGTGGGCGGAGTGATGTCGGTGTGGGCGGGTTGACGGAGTTGGTTGGCATCGGTAGTAGGCAGAGTTGCGTCAACGTTGGTGGTGGGTGGAGTTGCATTGGCGTCGGCAGAGTGGGGTAGGTGGTGGCAGTAGCAGTGTCGACAGGCGCATCCTCAATGTTTGTGGTGTTGGCCTTGGAAATGGAGGCGGTAGCATGAGCAACGATGTCGATGGTGTTCACTGTCCCGGAAGTGGTGCACCCGGCGGCAGCAGATTTGACGTTATCTGTGTGTGCTCCAAAAGTGGTCACATGACCGATGGCGCAGGCACAATGTGGGGAAGGTCCTGGGTAGGGTTGGGGTTTTGGGGTGTGGAAGAAGCCCATTTTGGGTGGCAGTTTACCTCACTTAGTTTTTAGTGTCCAATAAAACTGTGTAGAATTGAGAGTTCAGGTTGTGGATCCTACAAAGAATAAAAAAAAACAGTTTTTGTGCTCCTAAGATGCTGCTTGGCCTGCTGTGTTCATCCAGCTTCACACTGTTATCTGCTGCAGTTAATTGCCTAGCTCATAGGCACCGCAGCCAGCTGGAGCTATGTGATTCAATCCTTCTCCTGGTTCAGTGGCAGCCACTTGTTGTGAAGTCTGCATTTTCAAGTCTGTCACTTGGACAAGGTCCCTGGGCTCCGCTCTGCAGAATTTCTCGGGGCCTGTGACAGAGAAAAAAAATAAACTGGTTCCCGGTGAGGGTGGGGGTGCGTAAAAGAGGTTGAGGCAATTGATATCACGACAGCAGTTGGAGATGAAGAGGTTGAGGGAGGGTAGGAGGCCTGGGGGTGGTGCCCAGGATGAGGCGGTGTGTTGGAGGCGGGAGAAGGGGTCAGTGGAGGGAGGGTTAGGCTCACAGTTGAAGTAGTAAGCGCGGAGGTAGAAGCAGCGGAAAAACTGTTCAACACCCAAATATGAGCAGTATTCGTTGATGTGTGGGTGGAGGCAGACAAAGGTGAACCCTTTACTGAGGAGGGAGGTCCGGGTGGATGGTAAAGACGCGGCAGGGCTGGGTGCTATTGTCTCCTCTGGAGTTGTTGGCTGTGAGGTTGCAGGAAGAGCACCTCATATTCTGCTTGGGAATGCTGCAGCCCAACAGTATCAACGTGGACTTCACAAGCCTCAAAATCTCCCCTCCCCCAACCTCATCCCAAAACCAGCCCAGCTTGTCACCGTCTCCCTAACCTGTCCTTCGTCCCACCTCAAGCCCCACCCCCATCTCCTACCTCCTAACCTCATCCCACCCCCTTGACCTGTCCATCCTTCGGACTGACCTATCTCCTCCCTGCCTCCCCACCTACAATCACCTTTACTGGCTCCATCCCCGCCTCTTTGACCGGTCTGTCTCCTCTCCACCTATCTCCTCCCCTGCTCTCCCTATTTATTTCAGAACCCCCTTCCCCTCCTCCATTTCTAAAGGAGGGTCTAGGCCCAAAACGGCAGCTTTCCTGCTCCTCTGATGTTGCTCGGCCTGCTGTGTTCATCCAGCTCTATACTTTTGTTATTGCAGATTCTCCAGCATCTGCAGTTCCCAATCTGCCTGCACGCGTGCTCTCACTTTTTTGCCTCCATAGCAAACATTTTGATGCAAATATCCAAGTTGTGGCGCACTGCCTTCCTGCAAAAGGAACATCACACTGAATAAGTGAGTGCTTTGGGGTTTGTGTAAGTAATTTTATTAAGGTTTTGGTTCCTGGTCTGCGTTTTGCATCTATTTGGGATGCCGATCTGGCAACTGGGTCATTGGCTGAAGGTTTTCAGGGCAGTGGCTAGCAGAGGTTTAGACTGTTCTACCATGTGTCAGTCTAGAGAGAAAGTAAAGGCACGCAATTAGTGGAGAGTGGGATCAGAATTTTCCAGGCTGATCGAACAATGTTTACATCTCCAGCTCTCTCCTTCTGGACTGATGTGGTTGTAAATGAGATCTGGACGGTATGTATGTTACATTGGAGAAAACAAGCATCTGCCAGATACCAAGGATGTGTTTCAGCATCATTCCCCCACCCCCTACCACTCAATATCAGATTAATTCCAGAATGAACCAGATTGCCTTATCTTAAACCAGGAGATGGAATAAGAGATGTTGGAGTGGGGATTTGACCTTGATCATGCAAAATTATCACACTTTTTTATAATGAGTGAGAGCAGTTGCAATTATCCAGCTTAATCTGGGATGTGACTCTCCTGTGTGGAATTGTCTCTTTGGATCACAACGCTAGTGCCAGGAAAGTGCATGGTATTAGGCCAGCTCCAGTAACGTGCTTACCTGGCTGCTGGTCCCTTTCAGACAGATAGTGAGCCGCTGTTAAACTCCGGCGTGTTGTGGAACTGTAGATATAGAATCCCTACAATGTGAA
Organism: Stegostoma tigrinum; assembly: GCF_030684315.1. Taxonomy (NCBI): domain Eukaryota; kingdom Metazoa; phylum Chordata; class Chondrichthyes; order Orectolobiformes; family Stegostomatidae; genus Stegostoma; species Stegostoma tigrinum. Next base: position 22,943,459 of record NC_081388.1, read on the forward strand.
AACAGGCCCTTCGGCCCAACAGGTCCACACTGAACATCAGAGCATCCCACCTAGACCTGTCACCCTATAACCCACCTAATCTACACCTCCTTGAACACTACGGGCAACTTAGCATGGCCCAACCATTCCCTGTCTAACTTTGGACTGTGGGAGGAAACCGGATCACCCGGAGGAAACCCACGCAGACACGGGGAGAATGTGCAAACTCCACACAAGAGTCACCCGAGGCAGGAATCAAACCTGGGTCCTGGCACTGAGGCAGCAGTGCTAACCACTGAGTCACCGTGCCGCCCTAAATACTGCAATACTGCACTTTACCTTTCTAACGCCAAATCAGTCCAAAGCACTTTGGCTGTGCTGAAGTCACGCTTCAAGTTATTTCAGAATTCCATCACAGCTTTTCGCTCACTGGTCTCATCCCCCTCTTGAGCTTCTTGCTCAGTGGGTTATGAAGACAAACCAGGCAAGTGGAGACTGGAGCACAGATTCTGAATCCTGAGAACTCCAGGGGGTTAGTGGTTCTATACGCCCTTCCTCCTTATTGTACAGGTTACTGCAATCCATAATAACTCTCCGATCAAATAGCATTAACCTGCCTATACACTGAGCAAGAAAAAATAATCACAGGCAGCAAAAAGATCAGGGCTTGGATCAGGACACTATTCAACTTCTGTAACAGTACAGTGGGGAATGGAGATGTGACATCAGTGTTAATATCTAACCTGGGTTAAATGTAACCATCAATATAGTGCAGTATAAATCCGCAATTATCACAATCCGTCATTAGGTAGGTACATATCACTTATAGATCCAGAGTGAAGTTCCCTGTTTTCTGTTCAAACAATTTCCCTCAAGCCTTACCCAATCTCCGAAAATTTCCCTTAGGCTCGGGGTGAGATCTATTTGAAACCGCTAAAATTTAAAGGGTAGCTTCGGTTTCTGATCTTCTGTACATACAGTCTACGTAAAGATTGAGAGCTCTGATTTACTGATCAAAGCTGTTAGCTTATGCATAGGCTGGAATGGCACTTTAGTATATTTAGCTGCAAGGTGCCAACCCATTTGGAAAATGTTTCCAATTTTAAAAACCTTCACTGGAATGAAGGTTACTTTCCTTAATGGATTGGTGTTTGGTGTGGTATGGGGTCAGAGAGCCAAAGACTGAAGGTTCAAACTAGTCTCTGTTTGCAATCAGCTGGGCGATAGTCGTACAGTATGGAAACAGACCATGCAAATCCAACTTGTCCGTGCCAACCAAGTTTCCCCAAACTAAACTAGTGCCATTTGTCTGGGTGCGGAGGAGTGTCACCGGACCTGAAACACTAACTCTGATTCCTCTTCACAGATGCTGCCAGACCTGAGCTTTTCCAGCAGTTTCTAATCCCCCCAGCCCTGCCATTTGCCTGCTTTTGGCCCAAATCTCTCTCAATCTTTACTATTCGTGAACTTATCCAAATGCGTTTTAAATGTTGTGATTGTACCCGCACCTACATCTACCTCTTCCTCTGGCTGTTCATTCCACATATGAACCATCCTTGGTGTTAAAAGTCTCCCCTCAGGTCCCTTTTAAATCTTTCCCCACGCACCTGAAAAATATGCCCCCTGACTTTGAACTCCTCTGCCCTAGGGAAAAGACCTTTGCTGTTCATCTTATCTATGCCCCTCATGATTTTATAAACCTCTGTAACGGTCACCCCTCAACCTGCTACAGTCTGTAACCAAAGTCCCATCCTCTCCCTATAACTCAACCCTCCATTCCTGGCAACATTCTGATAAATCTTTACAGAACCCTCTCCAATTTAATAAAATCCTTCTTGCCTTCCTTCCTCTCTCCTACAAACCAGTTTCTTGTAAAGGAGGTGGGGTGATTGCTATCACCTACAGACCAGAGGAAAACAAGAAAAACTTACGGTGCAGGAGAAAGCCGTTTAGCTATTTCATTTGTGCCAGTCAAAAGAAAAAGCTAGCCTAATCCCATCATCTGATTTCAGTCTGTAGCATACAGCATTTCTGAAGAAGGGTCTAGACCCGAAACGTCAGCTTTCCTGCTCCTCTGATGCTGCTTGGCCTGCTGTGTTCATCCAGCTCCACACCTTGTTATCTCAGATTCTCCAGCATCTGCAGTTCCTACTATCTCTCTAAGCATTTCATACAGTTTGACTTTATAACCCTCCAAATTAAAATAATTACTCAGATCTCTAGTCCTTCTGCTTTAAATCGCTGCCTCTCTGCAAACAAAATAGATCCTTCATAATTTTATATTTTTCAGTTAGATCTGTCCTCTATTTGAAAGAAAATAACCCCAGCCAATCCAATTGTTTCGTCAGAACAAATTCTCCTAGTAATTGCCTCTTGAATCTTTCCTGTCCTGTCTGCTTGGATCTATGCTGTCTAGTGTAATCACATTCTTCCTGTAATGCAGTACACTGTACCCGAGCTACAGCCTGATTACTGTTAAGGTTCCAGCCTCGGCTTCTGTGTAGGATACCATTTGCTGCCTTGACGATGTTATTTGTCCTATCATCACACGTAGGACAGTACAGGCCCTTCAGCCCACGATGTTGTGCTGACCTATTATCCTAAGATCAAATTACCCTGCATATCCTACATTTTACTATCCTCCATGTGCCTATCCCTGAGTCATTTAAAAGTCTCTAAAGGATCTGACTCCACTACCACTGCCGGCAGCGCATTCCACACGCCCTCCACTCTCTGTGTGAAGAACCTACCTCTGACATCTCCCCTATACCCTCCTCCAATCACCTTAAAATTATGCCCCCTCGTAATAGTCATTTCCGCCCTGGGAAAAAGTCTCTGACTATCCACTCTATCTGTGCCTCTCATCATCTTGTAAACCTCTATCAAGTCACCTCTCATCCTTCTTCGCTCCCATGAAGAAAGCCCTAGCTCCCTCAACCTTTCCTCATTAGACCTACACCATCCTCGCCCCCCCCCCCCCCCCCCGCAAAGTCCAAGCGGCATCCTGGTAAATCTCCTATGCACCCTCTCTAAAGCTTCCACATCCTTCCTATAATGAGGAGACCAGAACTGAACACAATATTCCATGTGTAGTCTAACCAGGGTTTTATAGAGCTTCAGCATAACATCACGGCTCTTAAACTCAATTCCCCTGCCAATGAAAACCAACATACCATACGCCTTCTTTACAACCCCATCAACTTGGGTTGCAACTTTGAGGGATCTATGGATGTGAACTCCTCCATCCCTGCCAAGAATCCTGCCGTTAACTCCGTGCTCTACATTCAAATTCAACCTTCCAAAATGAATCACTTCACACTTTCTGGGTTGAATTCCAACTGCCATTTCTTTGTCCAGCTCTGCATCCTGTCAACACCCTACAACAGCCCTCCATGCTGTCCACAACTCCTCCAACCTTCGTATCATCAGCAAACTTACTCACCCACCCTTCCACTTCCTCATCTAAGTCATTTATAAAGACCACCAAAAACAGATCCCTGTGGAACACCATTGGTCACTGAGCTCCAGGCTGAATACTTTCCACGATCGGTGGAAATCCAATACTTTGATCTGTGAACATTCAAGCTGAGGCCAGTATTGGTCCTCCACCTGCAGAAAGAAAGGGGGAGACAGTGGAGGAGGCAGAACAGGACAGAGGTTGGACATGTGGAGTCACTGAACATCTAACTCACATCAGAATCAGAGGCGTTGGACATATGTTTCACCATCAGCTCCTTCCTGGCGCATTCAATACTTTGGCCTGTTTAAAGGGGAAACAAGTTCCATCAGTAATACCCCTTATGTACCTCCCCTGTTTGTTAGATACTAACTGACTCAAGTTACTGATGACTGCCATTAAGCACTAGTAAATGGACAAAATGTGACCGTCCTTGTGTGCCTTGTAATTCTCAGATTATTGAGCAGGAAGTCGATTTAAATTAGTACAGACATAAACATTAGGCTCAACCGGTTGGCTCCATTGGATCAGCAGCTCTGCATTCCTCACCACCCAAGGCTGGGGCCTTCAGTTCCCCTGGTACATGTAGCTCAGTGCCAACACTGAATTATATCATTCTGAATCAGCAGAAGAAAACTGGGAATTATTCTGTGAATTTCAGGTGAATGGAGACAATCACATGACAAGTTTATAATTCCCACTGACTCTTCAGGAGGGATGGTGATTTCCTTTTTTTTTTGTTAGTTCTCACTGAGGGCTAGAAGTGAGTTAGTGCCAAATATTCTGGCCATAAGAACAGTTATCAAAAAGTCATCACAAGGTTCACCAATATCCCCGTTCCCAGCTGGTGTCAACCCTGGAAATATTTCTCTTTGGAACGAGTCTTTGTCCTCCCACATTGGGCCGCAGTGTTTACAGCAGTATTAGGGCAATTGTCAGGGATGGGTCATGATAAACAAAGGGTCCAAGAATGGGAATTAGAATTAGGGAGCCCTCAACCTTATCCTTGAATCTAATTGTTTGGGATCATAAAAATATTGTGTATAAGCTTTGATATTGTGTTAACTTCTGTTTCTAATCAGATGAATCTCAAGTTGGGTATGATTAAAAATAAACATGGAATTAATGCTGTTCAAACTGACCTCTCTTAATCCTGGCAATGGCATTGTTCTGTTTGTTGGAATAACAAAGGTTCTGAATCTGCTCCTGCATATCAATCATTGCCAATCTGTGTGGAAACAAGTGGGGAACACACATGGTTACAAGCTCAAGTAAGGCAATTCTCATACTCCCTCCAGGCTTCCTGTTCGTTTTCTTTGGGTTGTTCTGGTTTCACAATCTGCACCCTCTCTAACCGCAAGAGTCCTGATTCCTGTTGGTTTCTCACCCCCAAGAGGACATTCTGTACAAACCCTGATATAGAGAGACAGCTAGAATATTTAAACTCGACATAACATCACAGCCAAGCCTATTCCTCTCCTCCTGTACCTGCAGAGGTCACTGGATGGCAATCACAAGCAAAAAACAAAACCCTGGCACACAGTGACCGATTACTGCACTCCAATTGTGGGAGGTCCCATGCTGCTCTGTTGTGTATCAGCATTTTATCATTGCGCAGTCCTCCAACACCTTGTCCATTCTCTTGTTCTCTACATTACAACTACTTTCAGTGCCACCTACTTAATGTCTTTCAGTTCTTGTTCAGGATCCAGTGATTGCACTTGTCTGCATCTTTGTATTAGTCTCTCTAGAATCTGCATGGAGGGGAAAGAACACAAGTTACTCTGCGAGACCAAAAGCAGCCATGAGACCAACAGCATAAGCTGCCGTCGCCATTTGCTTTGACTCCATCACACAGTGCTTTTCATTCCTGCTGTATGCTAGGCCAGCTGGTTACAGTGGGAGGGATGCTGAAGACTGTTTGTGTCCTTGACCCAAGAACAGTATCAGGCAAGGTTCATACACCTGATCCCTGTTCCATGACCCTTGTGTGGACGTTAGGGTTGAGAATAAAACAAGGCAGTAATTGAGGTTCTTCTGCCATTTGTGACACCACAACCTGAGATTATGAAAGAGTGGAGAATATTTTAGACCATTCTCAATATTATTTCAATTCTGCTTTGCTGAAAGGTGCTTGACCATTATTTGCATTTACATCTGACACACCGACGTATAAAAGCATTAGTCTGAAGGAATTCCTACTCATGGAGTAATGTGGACAGGCAAAAAAAACCTGGAAAGAACTGCGAATGCTGGAAATCAGGAACAAAACAGAAATTGCTGCAAGAGCTCAACAGCAGTGGGCAGAAATCAAGGGTAATGTTTGGGGTGAGTGACCCTTTCTCAGAGCCTGGGATTAGAAAACACTGTGTATAGGCAACTGTTTACACATTAGTGATCCAGGTGTCCTGTGCAGGACTCCCACTCCAAAGTCCCCTGGTGCCTCTACAATATGGGTCAGACTTCCATTCATTGTGACTGATAATTTGTTTACTGTCAGTTAGGCATTGTGGTTTAAATCCTTATCTCAATGTGCTTGTCATAAACTGCACTATTCACTGGAGCTTCCTAGGTGTCTGCAAGTCTAATGGGATACTTCCACTGCACAAAAGTAAACTGGGAATGCTAAGCCAGGAAAACTCCCTGTGTTAATAGATGGAGCAAGATCTTTAACTGAGGTGAGAAGTTTCGCTAAACAGAAACTCAAGGTGCTAAATCGGTGGTTTAGTTGATTATAACAGGTACTGATCAAGCCAGAAGTTAGGTTCACAGTTCTCCAAAGGCTATCTCGTAAACAGCCTAGTGTGGTCCTGGTGCTCGAACATGGATTGACAGCGAGGAGGTGGGGAAATGTTGGTGTTAAAACCAGCAACAAGGCCATAAGAATCAATTTCATCAAACTGCAGTAAGAACTGGCGAATGGTACGTATTTGATTTCTAATCCATCATAAAGCTAACTGGATATAACTTTATTTAAAACATACTGAACAGCACAGCAGTTTTCTTGTGGCTATACCTGATTATATTTCTTTTGATTTTGTCTGAGTATTTTGCAATCTGTCAAACTGCTCAACAGATCATCCTCTTGAATAGCTGCAACCAAAAAAAAAAGTAACAGATGTTGAACACACTTTCACTTTATTCCCGTCCTTGGTTTTCTATGAAGCAGCCATAATTCACATAAGTCAATGGTGACCTAGATAGGTGGGGGAGTGGCAGGGGATGAGCGGGAGCAGTGAGAGGGGATTCACTTTAAACTGTTTTTGTCTTGGCCCTTGTTTAGTGTGTCCCTTGTCCTGTACATCGTTCTGTGGCCAATCATTCAACTGCCTAACCTAATTTCATTTGGGTTATCAGACAGGAAAGACTACATGTTGGGCTGCAGCTGAAGTTCGGCCCTGAGTTGAAGGGTCAAACCCTCACAGTCCTGCTAACTTACATTCTTCCTCTCTCCATGACTGAATGCACTGATTCATGGGATCTAGTTCCCAGAGAGCAACTGTCCAAACCTGGAGCCGGACTGATGGGGACACACTAAAATCAAACCAACTCTGTCCACTTCCAGCATCTGATTTGGGAGGGGGTTAGTGGCAGGGAGTGGAATTTGTGACTATTTCTCTCTAGTCCTGGGATGCTGAAAGCAATAGAGATGTTCCAGTTGTACTTAAGTTGTGACCTGATCAGCCTGGGATTCTCCACATCCTTCAGGCTCAGTTCTACTCTGGTCACTTTGCCAATCGGGTGGACTTACAGGGAGCTGTATTGCCCTTCTGCAGGTGAAAATGGGAGTGTCCTTTAAACAGACTGGGTCCCTCTGCGCTTCCTGCTGCTTTGAGTTTAAATGATTTCACAAACTACCACAATATGCACAAGGTAGTTAAAGGGATGAAATTGGTTGGCCAATACTTTAAAACAGGCGTTAGCAAATACGTGTCTAATCCGTTTTGTCAGTTTTGCTGCCTGATATCTTTTGGGGATCAAATCATATTGACAGAGGGCTTGTGCCTTGCTTTCCAATCTTATTTCAACCCTGTGAAGCATTGTTACTTTGGAAGGTGCTGCAGCCTGACACACTCGGGATACCGTCAAACCTTGCCTTGATAATACCCTGCTGGTAAATACCAGCCTGGTATCAACCTGTTGGTCCCAAATTCTGACACAGCCTGAACCTGCTGGTTCCACAGCCCAGCATTTAAGTCATCAACCAAATACACATTACAAAGTGGGTAAAGGATACTGACTTAGCTTTCGGTTAATTTGTTCTATCTCTTTCCGTAATGATTCACATTCCTCCCATAGAAATTTTTTACTGTAAAAAAGAACAAAAATAACTCAATTAATCCCTTGATTCTGACATTGTTGGGGAACATTTTATTTGATTGCAGCATATGAAGATGGAGCTTTCCCTAAGTTGCTCCACATCACCTTCTACCATGCAACAATTTTACTTCAATTGACACCTGATCCATTGTTAATTGTTGTAAAATTTTCTCATCCTTTGCGTGGATCTGTGCTGTCAATCAGCAAGACTTGAAGCTCATTGAAGTTGAAGAACATGAGGCCAGAGCAAGGTGAAGGCCATTCAGCCCATCAATTCTTCTCCATCCTGAATCCATAGATCATTATTCTGTCATGCATTTTCCCATCTACATCATGTGTTTGATCCCCTACTTTAAGGAATACTGACTTCCTTCCCTCACCTTGCCTGGAAGAGATATTAAGCAGTTGCATTAATAACTTTCTAACCTTACTGTTCCTTTGTCATCAGATATTGTTCAAAATTACTTTCAATTCTATGGTTTTGTCTCGAAAATCTACTCCTAGTAATTATTCCGCCAAATTGGGTGTAGTTTTACCGAATGTTAATTTACCAACTAGCAAGACGTTCCCCTGCTGAGATGAAATCAGATGTGTTTTTCCTCAGTGAGAGTCCGATAGTTCAGTTGGAGTTAGCAGACCAACCCTAATCTAGCCTTTTCTACTGTCAATCACGGGAAGCATTAAACTGTGCATGGTTTGTGACTCCACCCAGTGATGCTGCAAGAACCAGTGCCGTTGAGCTGCAATGTGGCTCTACTTGACTATGGGGCCACTGAAGAGAAACTGAATCGCACATCAGCATCCATAAACAGGAGGGAAATCACTGTGCTCGAGAAAGAACAGGAATCACCACCTAATCTCTGCTCAGTTGTGCCCTCGTGGAGACTGGTTTGAGTAAGCACATACATGGGATTCGATATCACTGAACACTGACTATTTTCAGTCATAGAAGTCTTCACTTTCTTTCTCAGCACTTACCTCTCATGTATTTCTGCAGCAAGTTCTTCAGTATGGCTGCTGGTCTCTGTTGTTTGGACTTGGTTTTCCATTTGCTGCACTGGATCCTGTGTTTTGGTCAGGCTTGAGGACAACTCTTTCTTCAGGTCTTCAATCTTTCTGTCTATCATTAAATTAATCCTGTCCTCTTCAATATTATTGCTCATGCTCAGTCTCCTCACTTCAGCTGTGAAAGACAGAAGAATTTTCCAATGAGATGAAACTGGTTATGGTGTCGGTCAGGTTTTGAGTAGGGAATGTGGGACCACTATCTCCTACAGGTAGCAGCGTAAGTCAGCAATCGGACTGCATTACACCACTGAGTTCATGGTTACCATCACTCTCTTCTCCACTCGTACCAGGGAGTATTTCCCAGCTCCCCTTCCTCTAGCATTCTGATACAACAAGCAGGGCAGGACTTAAACCATTAATTGTAGGGTCTTGGGTAGTGTTGTAGAACAGAGGGACCTAGGAGTTCCGATACATAATTCTTTGAAGTTTGTGTCACATGTAGACAGGGTGGTTAAGAAGGCATTTAGCATCCTTGCCTTTATTGCTCAGACCTTTGAGTACAGGAGTTGGGATGTCATGTTGAGGTTCTACAAGACATTGGTGAGGCCTTATCTGGAGTATTTTTATGTCCAGTTCTGGTCACCCAGTTATAGGAAGGATATTATTAAGGTAGAGGGGGTTTGGAAGAGACTTGCCAGGGCGTTGCATGGTATGGAAGGTTTTGAGTTATAAAGAAAGGCTAGATAGGTTGGGACTTTTTTCACCGAAGCATAGGAGCCTGACAGATGATCTTATCAAGGTTTATAACATCGTGAGGGGTGTAGATGGGGCTAACGGTAGGTGCCTTTTCCATAGAATGGAGGATTTTGAGACTGAGGGGCATATTTTTAAGGTGAGAGGAGAGAGATTTAAAAATGGCATGAGGGGCAAATTTTTTACATCAAGGATGTTTCACTTGTGGCGGATGTGTGTACAGTTACAACATTTAAAAAGACACTTAGAAAAAGTACATAAATAGGAAATGTTTGGAGGGATACGGGCCAGGAGCAGGCAGGTGGGACTAGTTTAACTTGAAAGGGTTCAGAAAAGATTTACAAGGATGCTGTCAGGGTTAGAGGGTTTGAGCTACAGGGAGAAGCTGATTGGCTGGGGCTGTTTCCCCTGGAGTGTTGGAGGCTGAGGTGACCTGATAGAAGTTTATAAAATCATGAGGGAGTAAATAGACAAGGTCTTTTTTCCAGGATGGGGCAGTCCAAAACTAGAGGGCACAGGTTTAAGGTGAGAATGGAAACATTTAAAAGGGACCTAAGGGGCAACGTCTTCATGCAGAGGGTAGTGCGTGAATGGAATGACGTGCCAGAGGAAGTGTTGGAGGCTGGTACAATTATAACATTTAAAAGGTACCCGGATGGGTACATGGATAGGAAGGATTTAGATGGATATGGGCAAAATGCTGGCAAAAAGGACTAGATTAATTTAGGATATCTGATTGGCATGGACAAGTTGGACTGGATGCCTATTTCCATGCTGTACAGCTCTATGACTCTATTTCGGAATTATGCTCGGCATAATCGACTGATAGGACTGAATACACTGAAAGGTCTGTTTCCACACTGACTCTGTGACTCTATATTGGGATTATGCTCGGCATGGACTGATTGGACTGAAAGGTCTGTTTCCACGTCTGACTCTGTGACTAATTCCCTTTCTTCAAAGGCAACTGGCATCGTAAGTGTGTGCAGACTGTTGACTGTGGAGGGTCAACACTGCCACTGTCTCTACCCACCCCCTTCCATACAGCCCCCAAACTGAACATGTTCTTCCATTGATAACATAAACACAACCCAAAGCAAGACCTCACTCAGGCTTAAAGACAGAGGCTACCTGTAACATGCCACAGGAGGTGTTGGCATAGTATTGTTGTCACTGGACTAGTAATCTTGAATCTCATATTCGTGTTCTGGTGAAATGGGTTTAAATCACACCATAGCAAATGGTGAAATTAAAATTCAATAAAAAGCTAGCCCCAGGGATTACTGTAAAACTTCATCAGGTTCACTCATGTTCTTTAGGGAAGGAAATCTGCCATCCTTACTTGGACTAGCCAACCTGTTACCCCAGACCTCCAGACTGACTTTTAGTTTCCCTCTGGGAAATTAGGTATGGGCAATAAATGCTGGCCTAACCAGTGATGCCCATATCCCATGAACAAATTTTTAAAAATCTCTGTAGCTCATACCATCATTGTCGGTGCATGAAACCGCTGAGCCATTAGTTCCTCTTACAGATGTGCAGAGACCTTTGGGCAGCGTTAGAGCTGACCAACAAGAGACTCCTGGGAAATGGAGCTCACATGGCACAACATTATTGGCCACTTCCTAATGCCAGCGTCTGTGCATATCAGTCACTCTCTGGCAATCGCTATCCTCACTGTCCCACCTGCCTGGCCTGTATATATTTCAGAGATCCACGTCCCACATACCCTCCAAGAGTCGAATCTGCTGCTGATGGTGACTTCGCTCCTTTGCCAGGAGGCTAACTGTTTGGTTCAAGGATTCAATGGTCTAGGAATAAAGTAAACTGTCAGAACAAGATCAACAATACTTCTCATTGATATTGCATACTATTACACTGCATGACGATTTCAATTAGCTACACAGAGATAAGATTAATTAGGAACATATTAGAATCTGCTTTAAGAGATCGATAGGGCAGGGATGTGAACATGGAACAGACAGTGATGGTTGAGTTACAGTAACAGTTAGCTGCCCTTACCCCTTCTCTTCCCTCCTGCAACAGCGATAGGATTCCCGTTGTCCTTACCTAACATCCCGCCAGCATCCACAATCCAGAAGATCATCAGACACCACTTCCGCCACCTCCAGCAAGATGCCAGCACCACATATTCCCCTCCTTTGTCCACCTTCCACAGGGCCTGTTCCCTCTAGGACATCCTGGTCCAAACTTCCCTCATCCACACCCACACCCACACCCACAACCACAACCCCATAGCCCCATGGCACCATCCCCTGCACTGCCCATTTACTTCCTCCCTCCCCTGTATCCAAGGGTCCAAACATACCTTCCAGGTAAAGCAACACTTCACCAGCACTTCCCAGAATCTAGTCTACTGCAATCGTATAATGTACATTTGTACATTCATATAATGCACTCTCCTCTACATAGGGGAAACTAAGTGGAGTCTGGGTGACCACTTCACAGAACACCCACATCTGCTCGCAAAAAAGACCCTGAGCTTCCAGTTCCCTGTCACTTTAATGCTCCTGGTGCTCCGGTTTCCTCCCACAGTCCAAAGATGTGCAGGCTAGGTGGACTGGCCTTGCTAAATTGCCTGTAGTGTTCGGGGATGTGCAGATTAGATGGGTTATGGGGGATCGGTTGGGTGGGTACTCTGAGGGTTGGTGTAGACTTGGTGGGCCGAAGGGCCTGTCTCCACACTGTCGGGAAAATCTGTTCTATAACCTACACTCTCGCTGATGACCACGCTGTTCCCTGGCCAACATCTCTCTCTCAGACTTGCTGCAGTGTTCCAGCAAAGCTCAGCACAAGCTGGAAGAACACCTCATATTCCACTTAGGGACCCTACAGCCCTATGGACTCAATATGGAGTTCAATAATTTTAGGGCCTAAACTCTTCCATGTCCTAGCCCCTTATCCCACACACCAGGCCTTGTTATCACAGAGCCTGCCACTACACAATACCTATTGTTACTCACTAATAGTCTCCATTAACAGCAATTCGCCCTCCTAGCCAAATAATTATCCACTCATTTGTCTTTCCAACTGTTCTTCTCTCTCTTTGGGCTCTACCTACCCCTATCATTTACTCCTTACAACACCCCCCATCCCTCCCAACCACCCCATCTTCTGCATATAAACCAATATTTTCTGAGCTACCGTCAGTTCTGAGGAAGGGTGATTGGACCCGAAATATTAACTCTGATTTCTCTTCGCAGACACTGACAGATCCGTTGAGATTTTCTATCAATTTGTTTTCATTTTTGATTTACAGCGTCTGCAGTTCTTTCGGTTTTTACCCCTGAATGTTTCCCTAGCTCATTCCCAGAAAGGCATGTGTAGCCTAGACAATAAGATACAAGGGTGTGTGTATTAGAGGATATAGTGATAATAGAAAGGTGCAAAATGAAAAGTAATAGACGGTGAAAGGCACATCACAGAATGCCCGATCCTTCACGGAACTTGACTTAAGAGTGTCACAGCATGTTACATAGTGGTAATGAGGGCTAGGGCTATGTTATATTGTGGGTAAAAGTACAAGAGAAAGAAATAATTGTAGTGTCACAAAAACGAAGTTCTCTTTCGCCTGAGCCTTACTCTGGTTTGGACTTCAATGTGAAACTTGATGACCTCAAGCTCATCTATCAGGTGCTTGCTTTCGGGTGGTGATCCTGAGTGGTTGTCAGTGAAATTCCGCACCTTATTAAACGTGGCGTCTAAAACACAAGCAAAGTTTAATCAGATCTGCTGGTGAAATGGTATCATTCTTTTACATCATCATAAAGACTTGTGCTGGTGGACTGCAGGTTTGATTGAACATCAATATATATCTGTCCCCACCTTTCTGGTGACAGCCGCCAAACTTCAACGTCTGCTGCAATGGAAAAAGAAATAATATCAGTGTTTCAAAACTAACTTCTGGGAGACTGACGCTGGCTCCAAACTGGATTCATTCTGTACTTGATGCAGAAAAAGGTCATTTGCTACAGTGCTGTCAGTGTGCTACACAACTTTGTTAACAATGTTACTGCCCATCTCCTTCACAAACTGCCTTTGAAGCCACATTCCAAAGTAAAGGACCTAGTTTAAATGCCTCAATAGGTTCTGGAGCTATGTTCAGATTTTTAATAATTTCAGGCTAGGAGGATCCCAGGGTATATCCTGTTCTGTTAGCTCCTGTCAGCATACACTGCAGCAGAATGACAACTGCTGATTACAGCAGTCCCAAGAAACTGAGGGAGTTACTCCTCTCCATTACTGTCCAGTGTCTCCATATGGACCATGTGCGGATGAAATGTAGGTCAGGCCCATCACCACCGATTGGCTTTCCTCCCTTACTATTTGACTGTAATGAACACATTTCCTGGATTGGTTTTGGGACTTTATTTCTAATAATTCAGAAATTTCAAACAGATTTTCTTGAAGTCAAATTTCCAGATTAAACAAGCTCAATCATCTTCAGATTCCTGATCCCTAAAAACCATCTCAATTTTCCCTGCCTCCTAGCCCTTGCCTAAGTTAGGAAGCACGACTGTACAGTGCAGAATACGCAGCCACCCAGGGTGGACGACAGCAAGCCGTACAGGGCAGCTTCACACAACCTGGGAGCTCCTCGTGGGCTAACTTTGGATTCATGGCATGGCTGCCTACTGCAATGACAGCCCCCTCTGTTTAATTTTCACTGAAGTCCCACCAGGATGCAGCCAGGTGTCAATCAGCAACTGTGCAAAGGAGTACAGCTAATATGCCAACAATTATCTTGACCTCAAACATCAGCTCAGTCTTTCTCCACCAACACTGCCTGGCCTGCTGAGTATTTCCAGCTGTTTCTCTTTTGAGTTCAGATTTCCAATTTCTTTGGTATTTTGCTTTTGCATTTATGCAGCTCTGTTCTGTATTTGAATATCACAAGGTTGTTCACAGGAGAGACTGTCAAATATTGTCTGACATCATCAGCTACATTGAGAGAGACATTAGATTACACTTGGGTGATTAGGTAGTTGTGGAGGTGGGGAGAGGAGATAGAGAAAGGCAGAGAGGTAAAGGAAGGGACTGGGACCTAGGCAGCGGAAACCACAGCCACCAAGGGCAGGATGAAGGAAATGGATGACGTGCAAAAGGTCAGAACTTGAACAGCATAGGGATGTGGCTTGGAGGAGGTTACAGATCAATTACTTGAAGAATTTTGGTTACCAAACTTGTTTTTTGCAATTTTGTTTTAGGAACTGTCATAAAATATGACAAACTGTAGCCTTTACAACACAGCATCTCAACATCCATCATTGTTCTTGGGTCCTGGACAAATATTTGAGCATTAATCTTAACTTGCTCGATGCAGGAGAAAATAGTAGGCAATGGGCATTGAGTTGTGAGCCAATCAGCATTGTGAGCCTGTCGCAGGGGAACAGGAGGCCATTCAGGCCCTGGAGCCTGTCGCAGGGGAACAGCAGGTGGGTCAGACCCTGGAGCCTGTCGCAGGGGAACAGGAGGCCATTCAGGCCCTGGAGTCTGTGGCAGGGGGAACAGGAGGAGGTGGGTCAGGCCCTGGAGCCTGTCGCAGGGGGAACAGGAGGTGGTGGGTTAGACCCTGGAGCCTGTCGCAGGGGGAACAGGAGGTGGTGGGTCAGACCCTGGAGCCTGTCACAGGGGGAAACAGGAGGAGGTGGGTCAGACCCTGGAGCCTGTCGCAGGGGGAACAGCAGGTGGTGGGTCAGAACCTGGAGCCTGTCGCAGGGGAACAGGAGGAGGTGGGTCAGAACCTGGAGCCTGTCTCAGGGGAACAGGAGGTGGGTCAGACCCTGGAGCCTGTCGCAGGGGGAACAGCAGGTGGTGGGTCAGACCCTGGAGCCTGTCACAGGGGAACAGGAGGAGGTGGGTCAGAACCTGGAGCCTGTCTCAGGGGAACAGGAGGAGGTGGGTCAGACCCTGGAGCCTGTCGCAGGGGGAACAGGAGGAGGTGGGTCAGACCCTGGAGCCTGTCGCAGGGGGAACAGCAGGTGGTGGGTCAGACCCTGGAGCCTGTTGCAGGGGGAACAGGAGGAGGCCATTCAAACAGTACCCAGTTGAGAGCACCCGCCAGTTATCTCTATTGTCTATGTCAATGACCAGGTGCTCCCTAACCCAGGTAGAAGAAAGCTTGTCTTGGAGACTAGCAGAAGCGATTTAGGAAAGTGTGACATTAAGGGATGCAGTCACTCTGTGCTTAAGGCTGTAGGTGCTTGCTGTTCCAGAATTTGTAATTTTTACCAAGTTGGAGATGTCAAGATTCAATGAGATAGCAAGAACTGCAGATGCTGGAGTCAGAGATAACAAAGTGTGGAGCTGGAAATCTCAAGAAGGGTCCCGAAACGTCAGCCTTCCTGCTGTCTTGATGCTGCCTGGCCTGCTGTGTTCATCCAGCTCCACAGTGTGTTATCTAAGATTGAGTGATGTGTTTGAATACAGCTGGAAGTGGACTAAGGACTGGCCTGTGTTTCGTCACGCTCACAAGACTCTAGAAGATAAAAGATGTCATTGACAGATAGGGAGACAGCTTTGATATGGCACCACAGGAATGTTCACTGGCTCCACTTGTTTCAGCACTAATCAAGTTGTCCTGTTGTATCACTGATTGTGGGTGCTACTGCTTGGACAATCCAACACTCAGTTACAAGAATTGCAGCAGGCATTTTCTCTCTACTCAGGGAAGGTAACATTTGTCTTTTTGTTTTTCTATAGTTGACTGATCCCTAGGTTTTATTTCACACGAAGACCAGTTCTCATAGGCAAAATGAAAAGGAAAGAGAGAAGATGGAGTGAAGAGAATGAACTGGAACATGAGTTAGCTCATGGCTAGATTACTACGTACAGCTCTGATCACCATATTACAGGAAGTCTGTCATCACCCTTAAGAGAACCGAAAGGAGACTTGCTCAGATGTGGGCAGGATTAGACAATGTTGGCTATGAGGAGAGATTATAGGATACGAAATATCTTGATTGAAACAGCAGAGGCTGAGGGGAAATTTAATCGAGGTGTGTAAAATTATAAAGGGACGCAGATAGTTAGCAAGGATCTAGTCACTTTAGCAGACAGCTTGATAACCGTTGGCAGAAGAATGTGAGAACCCTTCTCCATCTGGAGGAGTGCAGGGTTCTGAAACTGGCTGTCTGAAAGCATTACCACAATAAGAAAAAGCACCTGACAAGCACGCAATAACTTAAGATGGGTCAAGAACTGGAAAGTTTGATTAATTTGGATAGATCTTCTTCAGCTAACACTGACAATTTTTTTTGGGGATGTGGGGGGAGGCCCACCCTCTTCAACTTTTTTCTGTGATTCTGCAACAACAGCTTATAATTATAATGTGCCTTAAACTTAATCACACATCTTAAGGCATTTCACTGAAACATTATAAAATAAGTATGACACCAAACCACACAAAGAAATAATGTTCGATGACCAAAGGGTTGGTCGAAGAGGTAATTTTAAAGAGTGTCTTTGAGGAGGAAAGTGAAGTAAAAAGAGGTGAAAGGAGAGACAGTGAAGAGGGTATTCAAAAGTTTGGGTTCGTGGCATCCCAATGCATGTGGAGGAGGAATTACGATTGGAAATGCAGAGGCTGTAACTAAAACAGCACAGATAACTTAGAGCATTTTGAGGTGGCTGGAGAATACGGAAAGAGAGAGGGAGTGAGGCCAGGTTTATAACCAAGACGGTGCTCAACATGGCGTGGATGTAGGATACCAAGAACAGGGGTGAGACACAGAGGATTGATAGTATAAATGCAGTGCAGAGCTGGAGGTACACAGCAGGCCAGGCAGCATCAGAGGAGCAGGAGAGCTGACATTTCGGGCCTAGACCCTTCATCAGGGCTGGGGAGGGGGGAGGGAGCTGGGAAATAAATAGAGGGAAGAGGGGTGGGGCTAGGGGAAGGCAGGTGGGATGGTGATAGTTGGGTGCAGGTAGGGGTACTTGAGTTAGGGAATGGAAGTGGGATAGTGGAAGACCTCAAGTTCACAAAGGGTAGAATGTGGAAGATCGGTCCAAAGTAAACTAACGCATGGGTGAGTTGAGACGAGTAAAATTGAGTTATCTTGCAAAGTAGCAAAATGGTAGTGTTAGAGATGGCACAAACAGGTCAGAAATTCAATTCAGGGTCCAATTTGACACCAAGAGTTTGTGAATAGAATTCATACCCACTGTCCCTTTCAGCACCTCCCTGTGTTGATCACAGCTTGCCGCTTTTAACTTTGTACATTGTTGCCTCAAGACCATAAGGTGCATGTCCAACTAGAGTAAAACCGACTTACCATGGTATCCCCATCACTATCAGTGACAATCCGAGACATGAGCGAAATATCAGTATTCATCTCTCAAATTTATCAAACTGCAAAAGCAAAGCACAGAAGTTCATCACAGCATTTACTAGATAGTTTCACTATAAATTGCACCTCTCTTTACCATAATCTCAGTGACTTTGTACAGAATTTCTCCCAGAGGAGCAGCATTTAACACACACAATGCTGCTGAGATGGTGACAGTGAGCCACCTCATTGCAACCTGTGTGATGAAGGTGCCCTCAGTGTCATCAGCAGGGGAGTCTCAGGCTCTGACCCATCAATGGGGAGGCTAATTACAGTCTCAAAGCTCCTGAATTTCTTTAAGCAAACCTTTAGGCCAATTGTATTTACAGACAAATCTCAGTCTTTGTTTCCTTCCATCTAAATAACTATAATTAATTGTCAATTAAGTGATAGAGTCTTACACCATCTAATAATTACACTGAGAAAGTTGCATGGTTTAGCATGAAAACATTAAAACAAAATTTCAGTGCACTACAATAAAATGTATGTTTTTGAATATCAAAATAAATACAGTAGCTAGATAATTGTAAAGCTGTCTCTGACACATGCTGCTATCATGTGTGACTCCTGATCGAAAGCTTGGGATGATGAAAGGTTACAGTGGGAGACAGGAGTAGTAAAGTCAAGCAAATTATGAGCCTTTGGTTGTTGACAATCTTGAGAACTTATACTGATGCAAACTAATTCCTGATATAGTCTGTAAATCTTTGCATTTCTACCAAACTAAAGGTTGTGACTATAAAGATCTGGTTCATCAGGTGTTGCAGAAACCAATTTCCAGGAAGGCCCAGAGTAGATGCTTATAATGTGGCAATAATCCACAATGACAGTGAAACTCCTGTCCTTAGTCCCTGATGCCTGAGATGGGTCCCTACAATTATGTTTCCAATTTATGGGATTCCTCAAATGATCGATAGTGACCTCTCAAAAAGATCACAAGATGATTACAAGAGACCAAGTCCATTCTGTTCATCTTGGGCAGACTGGAAGTACCCAACATTGAAATTGTTGGAGCCAATACTCTGTTGTTTCTTCATTAATCCAAGCTTCTCACCTCCACTGCTCTATGTGGAAATCTGTGTCCACTGTGTGTAAAGAAGGATTTCTGCTAACTTGTACCTGCGTTTGCTGTTATACTGCTTTCCCAAATTAATTTGAAGTTATTTTTTAGATTTCTTCTTTCACATCTCATCTACATACCTTATTCACTATCCCAGACTGCTCATAGCCACACCAGCCTCCTGTCTCTTCACTTAATCACCAGTTCCTGAATGTTTCCCCTATATTTTAGAGAGCAGAACTGGGTACACTGCTCATGATTGGATCAACCTCTTTTGAATTCCAGAAGGAGTTCCTCTCGTTTTACGGTTTGGTTCAGCATTTTATTTGCATTGGGGATGCTGAACCTGCTAAACCCATTTGTAACTTGCTGAACTAAGATGCACGCCTTTTTGTTTTACACGCATTGGCACGTTTCAAATAATCACAACAATTTATGCTGTAATAAAAAGGGATGTTGATTGGTTGTCAAATCATCTGTGTTTAATCAAATCATTCCAGTGGGGAAAGCATTGGGAACTCTAGTTTCCCTAAGCTCCTGTGCAAGTCAAAAAAGATGCAAAGCTTGAGTTTTTACAGAGAACAATGAATTTGTGTCACTGCTGGCAAGCATAAATGAACAATATCATGAGTTTGGTTGGTCATCTTAAATTAGTTTTTAGCCTTGTTGTTAACTTATTCAGGATGCTTCAGCAATTACTGCCGAGTTGAGGAATCACATCTAACAGTGGATTTTTTTTGGGTTTTGCAATTACGGGCTGACTAAGTTCAATCTGTGCTCTGTCTGGAATAAACAACTGAGTAAAATGCTGCTCAATATGATCAAGTGATCACTGGAATGTATGACTTTTGCACCTGACATTACACCAACGCTGAAATTCTTACACAGTAATGCTCCATTTTGGATAGATGGCAGGATCCTGCTTGTGGGGAATATCACTCTTAGAGCCACTACATTGCAGCCGTGCGCAATGGCGTCATGAGGACAACAAGGCAGTGCATGCATTAAAGTCTGAAGGTAGACACCTTTGACTTGAAGCAGGTTTGTGTGATTCAGTGATCAGAATATCCACTGACATTAGAATGGCTCTAATGTGCTCTACTTCCATAACAAACTTGTAACGTTCTAGGGTCTTGTTTATAGATTGCTGACTGGGTCAACCTTAGTGGATGCAGCTATACAAACCCTAACATGCATGTTGGCCAGTGAAGGTACAGCTGCAGTAGACAATGATGGAGAGACGATGAGTGGATTTCTAAATAGTGTTTGGAGGAAAGGACTTCTCAATGTCCAGTGAATTGGAGCATGGAATGGAGTGTATTAAGGTATAACAGAAAATCCCTTCAAGTGATGCAGACTCAAAGATCACAAATTTACTGCCTATTTGTTGAGAATATGCACACTGTAGGTGTTTAGGGAGGTGTTTGAGTAAAAATGCATTTCTTGCAGAAAGCATCTAAAATGTTAGTGAGTGCTGGATCTAGAAGAGATCCCACATCTACACCATCAAATTGGGAATTGTGTCATTAAACCTGAAGCTACAATAATTCTAAGTTCATTATTTTAATGAATAAGGATTCAGAAACTAGAACTGTCTACTTTGCTGTTATGTGATGATGTGAGCAAATATCAATGGTTTTCTTTAGCAGCACAAATGTAAATGAGATTGCAATATCAAAGCAACACATAGAAAATGCCTTGCTATTTAAATGTAGGTTATGTACAGTCTTCATATGTGCAAAATTCGTTAAAAACTGGCTAATGTAATTCACCCAACCATTTCACCAGTTCACATTGTACAGACCAGCAACTGTTAAAACAGGACATACAACAACTTTCATGTGTCTGCAATAGTCCCATACACATGTGGGCAGAGTGAGCCATGAGGATGAATCTCTCATGTACGTCACACGGCAGCTCATTATTCTTACAGTATGTTGGTTATTTTTTCCTGTGTGATACATCTTGTTTGCTGGTGTTAAATGTCACATGACTCTGCCTACATTCACATTTTGTTCACTCTCTCTTCACAAGTGACTGCTTTTCCTGGATTGAGTATAATATTACAAACTCCACAAATTTGCAATGTGATCATATAGAGTAGAAACTCTTTATCCCCAAGTTACTCTACTCAGCACTTCCTCTTCTCTCCCAGCTTGACATAACATCTCTTACAGGTACTTACCATTCAACTTTGAGCCCAGTGGATTACAGAAATTACAGCAAATTCAATTGAGCTGCTCTTTCTCCAAAACACAACAGCAACGAGGTGCAGGCAGCTTCTGACCCTCCTCATTCATTCATGAATCTGGGTCTCATTTAATCACACTGAGCCTTATTGTTATGATCTGCACATTATTGCTGCATTATTGAAGTGAAATAAACTGCTACCCTTCTCCTATTGAATCATTCTGCTGAGTCCATCCTCTGCATTGGCAGCCTTCTTCTCAAGAACATTGAAAGATGTTACTTTCAGGGCTCAGGTTCTCCACAAACCCTGCTGCCTGACCTGTGTGTGCACGGTGACGAGGTTGATAGACTCTATATTGATGAGGGTGATTAAGTGTACGGGTAAGGGCAGCGGGGGTCATTTACTCATAGAATGTGGGTGTTGCTGGCCTTCACTGTCCATCCCTAGGTACCCATGAGAAAGCGACCTCTGCTTGCGTGTGCGTTGAGAAGGGAGTGATGGTAAATTGAGAGATGAGAGAAAGAACGATCCCCTCAGAAGAAAAATAAAAGTTTATTTGAGAATTTGTAACACATTAAAATCAATGATGTCTTGTTGACCTTTCGGCAACTTGATTTGCTATAAATCAAGTAATGCTGAATGCAAATATTAACATCAACAATATTCATTGCTTCCTCATCAAGTTCCACAGATTGGATCAGATGAAGTAATGGGCAAGTGAATACATAAAATAATAACTGTTTTTAATAAATTCATTTAAAACACAGATTTTCATATTTATAATGGTATACCATATTTCAATCTATAACCCACAAACTTTAATAATTATATATTATTATAATGCAAACATCCCAGTCTAAGTAACATCTTTGTAAATCCATATTGATTCTTGTGAAACTGACATTGGGGAGTTGATAGTAGATAATAGGAAAATAGCAGATGTCTTCACAGTAGGGTGGCACGATGGCTCAGCGGTTAGCACTGCTGCCTCACAGTGCCAGGGACCTGGGTTTCATTCTACCCTGAGGCAACTGTTTGGATGGAGTTTGCAAATCCTCCTTGTGCTTGTGCGTGTTTCCACCAGGTGCTCTGGTTTTCTCCCTCAGTCCAAAGATGCACAGGTTAGGTAGATTATCGACAGTGTTCAGGGATGTGTAGGTTAGGTGCATGAGCCATGGGAAATGCAGGGTTACAGGGATAGGGTGAGTCTGGATGGGATGTACTTCAGAGGGTCAGTGTGGACTTGTTGGGCCAAATGGTCTGTTTCCATTCTGTAGGAATTCTATGAAATGTCATTATGATGTTTTGCTTCTGTTGCCATTAGGGGTCATGTTCCTAACTTTCAAATGTTATATAGTTTGGGAAGCATTGCTTATATATATTATCAAGTCCTAACTTTTACACTGGATTTCACAGCTTTGGATTCCATTTAGGGACCTATTTTTGGAAGCTAAGGAAAAAGTCACACATCGGGGTGATAAGGAGGTGAGTCAAACTGGATTTTTCCCTTGTCTGTTCATGTTAACTGCTGTTTATTAGGTCATTATGATCCTGATTTTTCAGTCATTCCATTATATTGAATAGTACTGAAGTCTAACAGGACAGGTGTCGCTTGGTATGGCTTGTCACCTTCTTTGAAATGGGCACCTGACTAGTCTGTTTGCCAAACTACTGTCCCATCACTGGTTCACACTGAATTTGAAGGAAAATTATTCCTGATGTGTGGTTAATTGATTGCCCATTCCTAGTTAGCCTGAAAAGATGCCTTCTAAAACTGCTACAGTTGAGAGCTGGAAGCACTCCCTGGAGAATTAAAGCTATCAAGGCATACAGGGATAGAGTGGAGATAAGACATCAGTTCTGATCAATGTGAATGGCAGCACACACTCAAGGGGCTGAATATGTTACCTTTTCTTTTTAGTTCATTCACGAGACGTGGGAGCCACTGGCTAGGCCAGCATTGATTGCTCATCCTTGATGGCCGAGAGGGCAGTAGTGAGTCACCAGACCAGATAAGGATGGCAAATTTTCTTCAATAAGAGGACATTAGCAAAACAGATGGGTCTTTCCTTGACAATGAATGGATTCATGGTCGTTATTAGACTGTTAATTCCAGATTATTCTTGAATTAAAAATTCTACCACTTGTCCCAGCAGGATTCAAACCCAAGTCCCCAGAACATTACCTGGGTCTCTAGATTAATAGTTTAGCAATAATACCACTAGGCTACCTCCTGCTATTTCCTTTGGTGCACATTGAGGAATTCCAGGATTGTGATCCTGCAGTTATGACGGAGCAAGGAGACCTGTCCAGTTTCATGGTGTGGAGTTTGGAGATGTTTTACAGTTTACAGGAACCATCAATCATTCACTAACTCACTTGATTTAAAGAAATGCAAAAAAAACACAAATCCAGTGTCAAAATAAGAATTACTACCCTCTAGTTAGAAGTTCTATGAATACAATGCAACTATAGCGAATATTCAACTTGCACGGATTCTTTTAGGCTCAAAAACAATTTAAACTAAAATTCTCTGTTCCTAAAGTTATATCTTTTGATTTTTTTTCCATACTGCCCTGACTCACTTACCTGTAGTAGCTTTGTACCACCACCAGACTTCAAACCGTGTAATTAAATATAAACGCATTACGTCGGCGCTGAATGGTTTGTTACACAGGAGCCTCCGTAAGACCGACAGAGGGCGGGGCCGCCGGGAGGTCTTTCAACCAAGCTTTGACCGGGAGATCGGAAGCCCCACCTACCCGCCCTCCATTGGCTCCATTGCCGGAAGGCCCGGGCATGTTCCATGTCAATCACACCAAAGCTGTTTGTCTATTGAAGGCCGCACCTGTCAATCAGGGTCAGCAGGTGTGGTTGCCGCTGGGTGACTGAAGCACGCAGCAGGTGAGTGGCAGAAACTGCCGGACAGCCGAGCAGCTGAGAACTTGAGGGCTAATTGGCGTCAGCTAAAAACAGTTCGGGCGAGAATCCGCACCTTCTCCCAAAATCCTTCAAATGTCCGCTTCCCTCCCAACTTCCGGCTATCGCTGACAGTTGACCGTTAACCGTCCAGGCTTCACGCGAACGTGTGGTAGCGTGTGCCCCTGACCCCGCCACTTCCAACTTGAACGAGCTCCTTCAAACCTGAAACAAAAACAGAAGTTGCTCAGCAGGGCTGGCAGCATCTGTAAGGAAAAAAATCGTTGTTAACGTTTGGTGTCAAGTGACCCGCCCCTTCTACACGGACCACGCCCATGTCACGCCCCTTCCACTCAGAACACGCCCATGTCACGCCCCCTTCACTAGTGCTCTCTCCCCCTCCGTGCTGGCCGCGCCCTTGTCCCGCCCCCTCCGCTCTGGTCACGCCCTTTCGACACGTTCCCGTCCCTTCCGATCCTTCCCCGCCCCACCCTAGTTGACTCCGCCCCTCCTTGGTTGACCCCGCCTCTTCACAGTTCCAGTGCCCATCCTCATCTCATCCTCATCAGCAATTAAACGCCTGCACCAATGAAGAGAGGTAGCCAGATATTGAGCTGGATGGACACAGCAGGCTAAGCAGCATCAGAGGAGCAGGAAAGCTGATGTTTCGGGCCTAGACCCTTCATGGGGAATGGGGGAGGGGAAGGAGGTTCTGAAATAAATAGGGAGAGAGGGGGAGGCAGTTACCCTCTGGAAAACCCTCAGTGGATCTCTCTCGTATCTGCCTCCCCCTCTCTCTATTTTTTTCAGAATCCCCTTCCTCTCCCCCATTTCTGATGAAGGGTCTAGGCCTGCAATGTCAGCTTTCCTGCTCCTCTGGTGCTGCTTGGCCTGCTGTGTTCATCCAGCTTCACACCTTGTTATCTCAGATTCCCTGGCTTCTCCAGCTCCTACTATCCCTGCACCAATGAATCTGCCTCCAGTGCACTCTTTCGTGAGGAGTCCCAAAGACTACCAAACTGTTACAGAACACATTTCTCTTCATCTCAGTCTCCGATGTAAGATCTATTATCTTTAAATGACGTACCTACTTCTAGTCTGTCTCTCAAGCAGCAGTATTCTCTTGGCATTCACCTTGTCCAGACCCCTCAGCATCTTGTATGTTTCAATAAGTTCACCTCTTATTCTTCTGAACTCCATGAGATACATACCGAACCTAATCCTAGTAATAAGTTCAATGAAGAGTTTGTATTGTTAGTGGTTACTATAAAAGTTTGTTGATCTGGACCATCCTTTAGTAAAATTAAATACAAGAAAGCTGGAAATCTGAAATCAAAACAGAATCTTGATTTAAATGGCGGAGTGGACTTGATGGGCCGAATGGCCTTACTTCCACTCCTATGTCTTATGGTCTTAATCTGTAATCCACACAACATCTGTCGGGAGAAACAGAGTTAATGATTCAGATTGGTGACCAAACAGAATCTTGAGTTCACACCTAAAAGCAGTTGTGGTCAGACTGAAGGGGGCTGCAGTCAGGCAACACTGTAAATGATTCTGGTCACTGAGACATGGGACAGCATTCCAAGGCTAGAGACAGCGTAGAATCACTCCACAATGTCGTCTGTAACAGTTTTAGTAACTCTAACCATCACCCCACCTCGATAACCATGTGGATTCGGGAACGTGTTGCAGGACTGGCTGTGATCTGATGTCACTAATGGTGAGATTGCTGATGTAGAATTGACCACCTTCTCGATAGTCAGTCCAGTTGTTTCTTATTGTGTTGGTCAGAGGGCTCCAGGTGTAGATGGCTCACTCTGTGGCACTCCTGTGGCAGGTGATTTCACCAGAAAGTACTGCTACATGTCAGGGAAGAGATAGTTGTGAATAGAGTTGCAGCCATTTGATCAGTCAGTGCCACTGGAGGAAAGGCAGGGATGGAAGGAGACATTCAGTATAACCTCATGCCTCTCAGCATTTGTATCTGTGCACCGCACATGTGCTCAGAGTTTTCCATGTAACTGCAGGGAAACATACACAGTGCAGTCAAAAGAGCCACTGCAGGAGGTCTCCAGAAAAAGAAGCTACTTATTAACTCATGTGATCTCTAGGAAGTCCTGCAGCAGCTGTTTGGATAGTGTTTGGCTTGGAGTGTGTTCTCATCTTCAGTTGGGGAGGAAAGTTCTGAGAGGAAGATACTAGCCAGCTGAACTCTTCTGTTTCTGAAAAAAACACTCCGGTGTGAGTTCAAAATGCAGCCTATTTGTTATAGCTCACAGAGTCATACAGCACAGAAACAGACCCTTCAGACCTTCTGGTCCATATTGACCATAATCCCAAACTAAACTTGTTCCACCTGCTTGCGTTTGGACAATATCCCTCCAAACCTTTCCTGTTTGAAAACTTATCCAAATGTCCTTTAAACATTGTAACAATACCCGCATCCACCAATTCCTCTGGAAGCTCATTCCACACACAAACCATTCTCTGTGCAAAAGAAAAATGTCTTATTCAAGTCTTTCTCTTCTTGCCTCAAAATTATGCCCCTGGTCTTGAAATCCCCCCACCCTAAGGTGAAGACACCTAGCATTCACCTTATCTATACTCCTCATGGTTTTATAAACCCTTACAAGGTCATCCGTCAACCTCCTACACTCCAGTGAAAAAAAAGTCCCAGCCTATCCAGCCTCTCCTTATAACTCAATTCCTCCGGTCCCAGCATTCTGGAAGAGTGATTGAAAGAATTTACTGTGCTTCCTGCACAAGTCCTATTTAAGAAAAAACCGTTCACAATGATTTCTTTGACAGAAACCAATCCATATGTTGCCACAAAACCTGGGATAAATCCATTTCACAATCCTACAAAATGTCAGCCCTCAAATGAAATATTAAATATAAAGTGCTTCCGTAACAGCAGAAAGTTTACTCACACAACCAGTAGTTGACTGTGCCCATTTTGTGGAAGTGTCAGCCAATATTATACAGTCA
Organism: Stegostoma tigrinum; assembly: GCF_030684315.1. Classification (NCBI taxonomy): domain Eukaryota; kingdom Metazoa; phylum Chordata; class Chondrichthyes; order Orectolobiformes; family Stegostomatidae; genus Stegostoma; species Stegostoma tigrinum. The sequence goes on from NC_081388.1 coordinate 22,970,488, forward strand.
AGTCTCTGAAGTGGGGCAAGGACCCACAACCTCCTAGCTGTGACGTACGTATATTACCATCAAGTCAAGACTGACAAATGAAAAATGGCACCTAGTTGGATTGGGAGAGATGACGATTCATTTCAGGTAACAGATCACAGCCCTGAAACATGGACAGTTTCTCTCTCCACAGATGTGGCCGGGCTTGTTCTACATCTGGTTATCATGTCACCAACAAAATTTGACATCTTAGGAGAGGTAAATGCTGGAGTTAAAAAAAGTAAATTGGATTAAACTAATTTTTCTTTCTGATTATAATAAAACAGGGCTTGTCGAGATAACAGAATGCCAACAGAAGGAGATCCAACTAACCTAGTCAAAACAGCCCATCTGATTATACTGTCTACCTCCTGGGGTATGCAGATTTGGGTCTCGTTCATATCGGGTAAGATGTGGAAGAGCACATTGCAGAGTTAATCAGGTTGTGCACCTTTGCTGTGAACCATTTAAGTCTTTTGATCACAGATTATCATCTGAATTTGTCCCACAAAATTGGCAGCTCATTTTATTTATGAAATGATTTTTATATTTATATGGTTTTGTTATATATTCTTTAAAGATGTATTTTCTTTAAAACAGAATGTAGCTTGATAATTGTGATTTGATTTAATTTGATTCATTGCAGTCACATGTTCCGAGGTACAGTGAAGAGCTTTATTTTGCAAGCAGATCCTAGCAAATCATTAGCAATCCTGAAGTTGTTGTTCAGTTCTATCCTGTCCTGGAAAGCACTTGAAGTTGAGAGTTGTGCCCAAAAGCACGTGACATGCAGGTTTGTGTTTGCTGGTACCTGATGGTTCTCACAGATTGCAGTGACAAACTGAGACTGCAGCCCAGTGTTCCTGGTCTGAGCACTGGCAAGTATAGACAGCAGATTGAAAGGGAAGAGGAATTGGAGAGAGTCACAAGATAATGATGGTTGATTGAGATTATTTGGCCCATCTGAAAATACACTTGCTATTCCCTCCCCATCCACCTTCCTCGTAGCACTCTGTTGTTACTGAAATTATTTTCACCTCTACATCACTGCTAGAAGCATCTTTATATGTAAAGAAGCCTTCATAACAAGAGGAATTGAGTATAGGAGCAAAGAGGTCCTTCTGCAGCTGTACAGGGCCCTGGTGAGACCACATCTGGAGTATTGTGTGCAGTTTTGGTCCCCAAATTTGAGGAAGGACATTGTTGCTATTGAGGGAGTGCAGCGTAGGTTCACGAGGTCAATTCCCGGAATGGCGGGACTATCATGTGTTGAAAGATTGGAGCGACTGGGCTTGTGTACACTTGAGTTTAGAAGGATGAGAGGGGATCTGATTGAGGCGTATAAGATTATTAAGGGATTGGTCAATCTGGAGGCAGGAAGCATGTTTCCACTGATGGGTGAGTCCAGAACCAGAAGACACAGTTTAAAAATAAGGGGTAGGCCATTTAGAACAGAGTTGAGGAAAAACGTCTTCACCCAGAGAGTGGTGGATATATGGAATGCTCTGCCCCAGAAGGCAGTGGAGGCCAACTCTCTGGATACTTTCAAGAAAGAGATGGATAGAGCTCTTAAAGATAGTGGAATCAAGGGTTATGGGGATAAGGCAAGAACAGGATACTGATTGTGGATGATCAGCCATAATCATAATGAATGGTGGTGCTGGCTCGAAGGGCCGAATGGCCTACTCCAGCACCTATTGTCTATCGTCTATTGACATCGGTTCTAAATCTTGTGTTTGGGACTTTGAATCTGTAGCTTTGTCCATGAGGTAGTGTCAGAGTTTAAAGTTTTAAATCTGTTCTTTCTCCTCAGGTTTTGTTCTGATTAACAGTGTTAGCAGACATACGTTTGGCTTGGTTCAAGGCAGTCTGTTTCCTTACTATCTCTACTCTGTCCTCGGAGGCTCATTCCTCAATCTGGCTCTCTATGCCTTGTATCACCCACATGAGTTACTCAACAATGATGAAACTGTTCAGGTAACTGAGAGACAATGTACAGCTGCCGTAAAGATAAGATACAGTGACTCAGAGACCACATACAAAAAGAGATGGAAACTAAAGCAACTAATTGTTTCTCCTGCTCTACTGAAGAATCGGAATCTTGCTGCTCAAGATTCTGCCTTTCACTTGTCTCCTCAGTTCTCATGCATGAGATAATCACACAACAATTGACACGTACAAACTTCCTTTAGTGTCCCTGTTCACATTCCAACAGGAACCAGTGGATAGTGAACTGGAGAGAGATTCCCAGATGATTGTCCTGCCAAACAGCCCAGGAGTGTTGAAATCAGTTATATTGTTCACCCTCATTCCCATGGCTGGAATCAGTTAAATTTAAACACAGGGAGGGCAGAGGGCAGAACCATTTTCTGTAGTTCACTAACTTTATCAATGAAGTCAACACAAAGTGTACTTACTGAAAATTTGTCAAACTAACGTGGAAAAATAATTCTATGATAAATGGGCGAGGAGTTAGAACATATGAAAAAGGAGCTGGAAGTGGGCTTTTCAGTCCCTCAAGGCTGTTGGTGTTTTGATTTCAACATTTCCCATTTACCCACAATAATCTTAAGTTTTGCTGGGTGAGGGGATCGATTTGTCTCTACCCCTGCCTTAGAAATACATTAATGATCCCGAATCCACTGCCTTCTGAGGTAAGGAGTTCCAAAGTTTTACAACCCTCTGAAAGAAAAAGGATTCTCCTCATCTTTGTCCCCAGAAGGTTGAATCCTAATTTTAAAACAGTCCCTCCTAGTTGTGGACTGAACCACAAGAGGAAGCATCCTTTCCACATCCACATTATCAAAACTAATCAGGATCTTATACACTTCAATCAAGTCACCCCAATGCTTCTGAATTCTGATGGAAACAATCCCAGCCTGTCCAACTTTTCCTCATAAGACAACCCAGTCACTCTCTCGTAAACCTCCTCTGAACCACTTCCAATGATTTAGCATCCTTCCTTAAGTAAGGAGACCAAAACTGCACACAGTGTTGGAAATGTGGGCTCACCAATGTCCAATACAACTGAAGCATAACATGCTTATTGTTCAATTCCCCTTGTAATAAAGGATGTTGTCACAATAGCCTTCATGATAATGTGCTGTACCTGCATCTAACCTCTAGTGTCTCCTGCTCTAGAACACCTAAACCTTTCTCTCCTTCAGAATTTCACAGTCATCCTGCATTTGAGTCATACCCTGCTTTATTAAATCTTCTTGCCAAAGTGAACAACTTCACATATACCCACATGATACTCCAATTTTTGACCACTTATTCAAACGGACAATATCTATCTGTAATGTCCTTTTGTCATCTTCACAACTTTTCTACCTTTCTTAGGGTCACCTGCAAATGCGGCCATCATGCTGTCACTCCCCTCATCTGAGACATTGATGCGAATTGGAAAAAGTTGCAGCCACAGCACAGAACGTGTAGGACTCCATTTGCCACATCAAACAAAGACCCTTTTACGTATGCTGTCTGTTTCCTGTCAGCCAGCCAAAAGTCAAAGTGTTATCCCTACATCATGATACCCCACAGACTTTGATGTGGCACGTTTTCAAATATCTTCTGGAAATCCAAGTACAGCCTGTATTCAGTTGGCCTTTTGTCCAGCACATGTTACTCTTTCGAAGAACTCCAGTAAATTGGTTAAGTGTGATTTCCTTTGATAAACCCTGCTGATATCTCATGGTTAGTTTGAATTTTTCTAAGTGCCCAGTTATAATATCTTTAATAATTGAATACAACGCCGTCCCCCATGCCAGGTGTCAAGACAATTGACCTATCATTTCCTGTTTTCCTCCCTCCCTTCCTCGCTGTAGTATTCTATGTTCTATGTTCAGTAACAAGGTTACATTGCTCCTTTCTGGACTGCTTTCCTGAATCTAAGGATTTTTTTTGTACAAATGAACACTAATGCGTACTATCTCCTTAGCAAACCACGACTTTAGAATGAAATCCATTATGACCCAGGGATTACTAACCAAATTCCATCAGTTCCAATGAATCTAGCTCTGTCTCTGATAACCCAGGGTTTCTCACTTGCATGCTCCTGTATAACTGGAATTCCAGAGCAAGATGTCAACTCATGGACGCTGTCCACTTTCCTACACAAGACTCCCCAAACCTAGCAGATGCTGTAGAGGTGCCACATCTGTGTCTGCAGCTCCCATGCTGCCAGCAGAGAAAGCTCCTTTTCATTAACTCCTTGTAGATGTGTGCTGAAGACTAGCATGATTGAACTGGAGCTGGGGTGGGGAGTCCATCTTGTCTTCCGCAGCAGGTGTGTGGGCTCAGGGAAAACTGATTGGAATCCAGGTGAATGTAATTCATCTCACTCCTAGTCATGCCTGTTTTCTCACAGATAACATCCTTTTTCGTCTGTGTGATCTTCTCCGCACTCAATGCCCAGTGGTTCGGTCAGACAACATCAGAAATTATGTTTAAGATGCATGAGATTGAGAAGGAACACCACATGGGGCAGGAGATTGGGTTTGGGACTAACCGAGAGCCCTACAAAAGGTTGAAGAAGAAGGACCCCAAATACCTGAGACTCTGCCGGAGCTTTGTGAAGTACCATGTACTGTCCATGGTATGTAACCTGATCTGTGTTATTTGCAATGGAGTCAATCTGTTCTACACTGCAACCAATCTGAAGACTTTCTAGAAAATCTCTGCTATCTTCCTCTGTGTCTGCCGAGAACTTTCTTTCGGAATTTTGAGATATCTTGGACATTGTAATCTCTGTATGTAATTTCCATTTTGATCGTTGTGTTTAAATATTTCAATTACTGTTCAGCAACAGGAAACAGCTCCATTTCTAAAAGCTTCAAAGTCTGAGGAGCATAGTGGCAAAGCACATTGTCCTTCAAGCTCTGAGTACAAGTGAAAGCCTCTGTTGGCATCAGTGCCTTGTGTGGTATATGGGGTGGGTTTGGGACATTTTGGCTCCATGTCAGTGTAACTCTACAACACAAAACCCCTGGTCAATATTGTGTGAAATTGACAATCACACTTGGTGAAATGGTAACATACACTGCGGCACTCTGTGGGGAACCTTTACTGGATCTTGTTGTGGAATTCCCATTTTCTATTTTTATGTGAGCTGTGACTAGATTCACTTACTTCAACCCTGCTCTGAAGCTGGTTGTGGTCAGTGCTGAGGGGCAAAGTGAAGCAGATAGGTATCACTCTGTTCCTCCGGAAACGGTCCTGGGATCCAGCAGCAGCAGGAGAACGTGTGCAGGCAATGGAAAGATCATGATGTGCAATGGAGTTGCCGTGAATATACCTGATTGGGATGTTGCAGAAGGCAATTACTTTGAATGTAAATCCACTGCACCGTTCCTGGAACTGCTTGATACAAGTTAGAAAAACTAAACTGATTTCTGTTCCTAGGCCCCCAGGCTTCTGTGTTTGTCAGCACAGAACAAATTAGTTCACAGTCACAGTATCTGATGAATACAGGAAGGTGGAACTTTCCATGTCCAACAACAAAATAAGTGAGCGCTGGAAATCTGAAATATAAACAGAAAGTGTCAGAAGAACTCAGAGACAGAACTAATGTCCCAGGTCATAACCTTACATCGAAACTGGGAAAGTTTCTGAAATGGGGCAGCTGGGGAAAAAAAGCAAGTTGTGTTGTGAAAGAATAGGGAGCAGGATAGATTCAGTGTCAAGAGTTATTATTGATGGGCTGAAGTATTGGGAAGTATTGGGACTGGGACATGTAAATAAACAAAGGAGTGTCCACAGGGCACGAAACTGGCTGACTGATAGCATACAGTCTGGAGTAAAGATTGTCATCGGGTTTCCAGGGGTCCATCCTGGGTCTCTTGCTTTTCCTCATTTTTAAAAATGATCTAGATCTTGGTGTACAGGTGACACAAAATTTGAGACCACATTGAGATTGGGTAATGCAGCTTTGCAGAAGCCCTCTGTTTATCAAACATCACCATAAGCATGACCATTCCGGTGGCCTGTCCTTTTAATCCTGATACCAATATCTCTATTGGCGACCTCCTATGTGTTTTCAATGAGGCTGAGGAATGAGCACCTCATGTTCCCAGTCAGCACTGTACTGCCTTCTGGACTCAATACTAAGATGCTAACAATTCAAATCAGAATCCCTGTCCCCAATTTGTTTCCTTTCTTTCCATTTTAATTGTAATTGTGTTTTTGCTTTTGGATTGCAGTTACTCATCATTCTGCCATTCACACCTCCTCTGGACATACTTTTAGTTCCTTTTCCATTCCCATTGGCTCTGTACTTGTCACCTGGTGTCTCCCATCTTCTGCCCATGTCACAAATGTTTCCCTTGATTCTTTTGCACTCATCTCATCTGCATAGCAGCAATAATTTTTCTAACAGTTCCTAGTTCTTTGAATAGGTCACTGACCTGAAATGTTAATTCTGTTATTCTACATAAATGCTGCCAGACCTGCTGAGTATTTCCATCATTGCTTTCCTGAATATGTTCTACAGGAGCTGATATTCTGGGTGACTGTGAGTGATGTGATCACACCAAACTAAAGTGCTGGGTCAGTAACCAACCTACAAACACAATGTGTTCTCTCATCTGAGGAGCCACCTTTGATACAATAATTAATACAAAAGTCTAATTAAACAAAGAGATTATCTAATATTATCCTCACTGTATATCCTGGGCTGCACCTGACAGTAGCTTTGGACAATACTTGCTCCCTCTCCAGGGAGACTGGGCCCAGGTACAGTCACACCAGGCAGCCAGGTCCGTACTTACACACCTAGGGGTCTCAGTCACTCTGGCTGTATCAGTTCAGGTCAGAAATTGCTGTGTGGGCCAACTAAGGTGATTTGACGTGCCCTGTACCTGTCACCAACATGAGCTCAGGTGGTCATGGGCTCTATCTCCTCCCTCTGCCATGACAGTCAGAGACGAGGATAAACCAACACTGACAAAAACTGTCCATGAAACAGGTCATGATGAAGCATTAACCAAAGGGCTGTCTACAGGAAGGACACACACACACTCGGACCAGGTATAGGCCATTTGTATTCTTATCTGCCTAAAACAGCAGAAACAAATCCTCAACATGACTTCCCCCTGCAATTGTACCCAAGAAGTAAGGCAGGATAAAGAGTTGGAAGAAGCTACTGATTCCAGTAAAAGCATACTTCTGGCATAGAGATTGATTCTGCCTCTGCGTAGTTGGGAGATAAGGCAGGAAGATCTCATATTTCCAACCATGGACTATGTCACAGTTGCTGTTGGTGACTGAGGTCATGACAAGAGCTACACAGTTAATCTTAAACAGCTAGAATGAGGAAAGTCAGCTGAGATTAGATTAGATTACCTACAGTGTGGAAACAGGCCCTTCAGCCCAACAAGTCCACACTGTTCCTCTTGAATACAGCAGTGCTCTGAGCTATAACATAGCTGTATTTGCATGTCAACGTATGAACTTTAGATAATGACGGAACAGGATGAGCTGTGATACTGTCCATGTGAGATACTCTATTGATCCACATTTGCCACAAGGGTCAAGTTATCCCCTCAGAGAATTCACAATTTATGTAAGACAGAGCAGCAGACCATCAGAGACTGAGTGAAGTCTGAAGTGGCCTTGTTTCTGATGTGGGGGTCACTGTGCTCAGAACTATGAGCTTCCTCAGCATCGACGGAGCTACCAACTGGGCTTTTCTAGAGCTAGCTAGGCTGGTTTCTCACTGAGCCAATACAGCTGGAGCCTAACCGGCAAAGGATGTCCATAGATACAATCTGACATGCCTGAGAATGGTGATATACCATTTATTTTTAGATTACTAGAAAACAGAAGCTGTAATTGGGAGTGAGCTACTTGGCTGAAGTCAGTAAGGATGTGTCAAGAAAGAGATTATAGACCCTGCTGGTGTCCTGCAGTCCCTGCTTAACAAACTCTGGACAGAACAAAGAAAATTACAGTACAGGAACAGGCCCTTCGGCCATCCAAGCCTGTAGCTCATGCTGCCCGGCACAACTAAAACTCTCTATCCCTCTGGGAACTGTATCCCTCTGCTCCCATCCTATTCATGCATTTGCCCTTTAAAAGCACTATCGTATCTGCTTCCACTACCTCCCCCAGCAGTGAGTTACAGGCATCCACCACCCTCTGAGTAAAACAAAAACTTGCCTCATACATCACCTTTAAACCTTAGCCCCTCGCACCTGAAACCCATAGCCCCTGGTAACTGTCGCCACCACCCGGGGTAAAAGCTTCTGATTGTCCGGTCTGTCCATGCCCTTCAGAATCTTGTGGTCCTCTTATCAGGTACCTGCTGAACCTCTGTCATTCCAATGTGAACAACCCAAGTTTCTCCAACCTCTCCTCATAGCTAATGCCCTTCATGGAGCACACTGACACCAGTGAGATTGTAGCCCTGCATGGAGCACACTGACACCAGTTGAGACTGTAGCCCAGCATGGAGCACACTGACACCAGTGAGACTGTAGTCCAGCATGGAGCACACTGAAACCAGTGAGGCTGTAGTCCAGCATGGAGCACACTGACACCAGTGAGACTGTAGCCCATCATGGAGCACACTGACACCAGTGAGACTGTAGTCCAGCATGGAGCACACTGACACCAGTGAGACTGTAGCCCATCATGGAGCACACTGACACCAGTGAGACTGTAGCCCAGCATGGAGCACACTGACACCAGTGAGATTGTAGTCCAGCATGGAGCACACTGACACCAGTGAGACTGTAGCCCATCATGGAGCACACTGACACCAGTGAGACTGTAGCCCATCATGGAGCACACTGACACCAGTGAGACTGTACCCAGCGTGGAGCACGCTGATGCCCGTGAGACTGTAGTCCAGCATTGGGCAAACTGACACCCGTGAGACTGTAGCCCAGCATGGAGCACACTGACACCAGTGAGACTGTAGCCCATCATGGAGAACACTGACACCAGTGAGACTGTGGTCCAGCATGGGGCACACTGACACCAGTGAGACTGTAGTCCAGCATGGAGTACACTGACACCAGTGAGACTGTAGCCCATCATGGAGCACACTGACACCAGTGAGACTGTAGTCCAGCATGGAGCACACTGACACCAGTGAGACTGTAGCCCATCATGGAGCACACTGACACCAGTGAGACTGTAGCCCAGCATGGAGCACACTGACACCAGTGAGACTGTAGCCCATCATGGAGCACACTGACACCAGTGAGACTGTAGTCCAGCATGGAGCACACTGACACCAGTGAGACTGTAGCCCATCATGGAGCACACTGACACCAGTGAGACTGTGGTCCAGCATGGGGCACACTGACACCAGTGAGGCTGTAGTCCAGCATGGAGTACACTGACACCAGTGAGACTGTAGCCCATCATGGAGCACACTGACACCAGTGAGACTGTAGCCCAGCATGGAGCACACTGACACCAGTGAGATTGTAGTCCAGAATGGAGCACACTGACACCAGTGAGACTGTAGCCCAGCATGGAGCACACTGACACCAGTGAGATTGTAGTCCAGCATGGAGCACACTAACACCAGTGAGACTGTAGTCCAGCATGGAGCACACTGACACCAGTGAGACTGTAGCCCATCATGGAGCACACTGACAACAGTGAGACTGTAGCTGAGCATGGAGCACACTGACACCAGTGAGACTGTACCCAGCATGGAGCACGCTGACGCCCGTGAGACTGTAGCCCAGTATGGAGCACACTGACGCCAGTGAGACTGTAGTCCAGCATGGAGCACACTCACACCAGTGAGACTGTAGCTGAGCATGGAGCACACTGACACCAGTGAGACTGTGGTCCAGCATGGGGCACACTGACACCAGTGAGACTGTAGTCCAGCATGGAGCACACAGACACCAGTGAGACTGTAGCCCATCATAGAGCACACTGACACCAGTGAGACTGTACCCAGCATGGAGCATGCTGACGCCTGTGGGACTGTAGTCCAGCATGGAGCAAACTGACACCCGTGAGACTGTAGCCCATCATGGAGCACACTGACACCAGTGAGATTGTAGTCCAGCATGGAGCACACTGGCACCAGTGAGACTGTTGTCCAGCTTGGAGCATACTGACACCAGTGAGATTGTAGTCCAGCATGGAGCACACTGACACCAGTGAGACTGTAGTCCAGCATGGAGCACACTGACACCAGTGAGACTGTACCCAGCATGGAGCACGCTGACGCCTGTGAGACTGTAGTCCAGCATGGAGCAAACTGACACCCAAGAGACTGTAGCCCATCATGGAGCACACTGACACCAGTGAGATTGTAGTCCAGCATGGAGCACACTGACACCAGTGAGACTGTAGCCCAGCATGGAGCACACTGACACCAGTGAGATTGTAGTCCAGCATGGAGCACACTGACAACAGTGAGACTGTTGTCCAGCATGGAGCACACTGACACCAGTGAGATGGTAGTCCAGCATGGAGCACACTGACACCAGTGAGACTGTACCCAGCATGGAGCACACTGACACCAGTGAGACTGTTGTCCAGCTTGGAGCACACTGACACCAGTGAGACTGTAGCCCATCATGGAGCACACTGACACCAGTGAGATTGTAGTCCAGCATGGAGCACACTGACACCAGTGAGACTGTTGTCCAGCTTGGAGCACACTGACACCAGTGAGATTGTAGTCCAGCATGGAGCACACTGACACCAGTGAGACTGTAGTCCAGCATGGAGCACACTGACACCATTGAGACTGTAGCCCAGCATGGAGCACACTGACACCAGTGACACTGTAGTCCAGCATGGAGCACACTGACACCAGTGAGACTGTACCCAGCATGGAGCACGCTGACGCCCGTGAGACTGTAGTCCAGCATGGAGCAAACTGACACCCATGAGACTGTAGGCCAGCATGGAGCACACTGACACCAGTGACACTGTAGTCCAGCATGGAGCACACTGACACCAGTGAGACTGTACCCAGCATGGAGCACGCTGACGCCTGTGAGACTGTAGGCGAGCATGGAGCACACTGACACCAGTGAGACTGTAGCCCATCATGGAGCACACTGACACCAGTGAGACTGTGGTCCAGCATGGGGCACACTGACACCAGTGAGACTGTAGCCCAGCATGCAGCACACTGATACCGGTGAGACTGTGTCCAACAGGGAATGTCCTGACACCAGAGAGACTTTAACCTGATAAAATACTGTCCAATTCTTAACCTTCCATTCCATTACTCTGTGAGTATGTTGTTAGCTCCTGAATCCTTCCCAGGCCAAACTGAAATTGGTAGATTTTTGATTTGCAAAAGTCTGAAGCATTGCAAAGAAAGAAAGGTAGATTAAGTTAAATTATTGCAGTCATAATCTGATTGAAAAGCTCAGCAGGTTTGAAGTTTTTTTTTAATGTTCCCATATCGCCCTGCCTGCCAATGTAGTTAACTCAGCCACATTAGGGGCATTTAAACAGTCCTTGGATAAGCATATGGATGATGACGGGATAGTGTAGGGGAGGGGCTTAGATTAGTTCACATTTCAGCGCAACATTAAGGGCCGAAGGGCCTGTTCTGCACTGTATTGTTCTATGTTCTCTGTTTCTCATTAACTGAGTTTCTATTCACACATCTTTTCATCAGAAAGGCCAGTGCAGGCCCAAAGATCCAAAGGCAGCAATTTCACTTTGCAAAGGCTTAAAGATTGATCAAAGGTTAATGAACAGCTACTCAGTGAACTCACGATCACAGGTGACTCTCACAGCACCACACACCCGCCCCTCCCTGGAGGAGATTCCCTTGCTTGTTAATCACTTAGTCTCAGGGCACTTTGGTCTGACAATAAAGCTGAAAAGATATGTATCAGCCCATCCCTGGCTACAAATTCCTTGAGCCCACAGTCACGACCAATAACACAGCCCTCTGTTCCGTTTGGACAGAGTGCTTTCCTGGGAGTGTCATCTCCAGTAACATACAATGGAGATCAAAACTGACCATGCCCTGGGGGGATGAAGCTAGCTGCCTACCTGGCAGCCTCACTCACTGAGTCTCGAAAGAGTTTGTCTCAAAATGGAAATCAAAGTTTATCAAGTAGTGATTCTTACATCAATTTATGGCTGTGATTTTGACAATTTAGCAGCTGCACATAAAGTAAGAGAGGTATTGTGCCTTTACTATCTAACAGCTACTTACAACATCAGGTGATATAACACAATCCACAATATCGAGCTTCCTGAAAAGTGCTGTCTGCCCAAAATTGAGAGGCTCCACTTTGCTGGGTTGGTCTTTGGGATCACTTGGAGCATTCCCACATCCCAGAGGCAATGCTCTGTAATCAGCTGAGTACAGGAAACCCTCACTGCAGCATTTAGAAATATAGACAAACTGAACACAACCTTAGAGTAGGAGGCTGGATCCCAAAGGATGGGCGGACCAACACTAGACAGACTCAGTGGGGAAAGCTCTCATCAGACAAGTTGGAGATCTGAATCTTTTCAACAAGTACATGTGTGGGGCACAAAGCCAATGATACTTTCCAAACAAAACCAAATACAAAAACTAAGAATGCTGGGAAAACTGCTGGGAAACCTCAGCAGGTCTGACAGCAGCCGTGGAGAGAAATCAGACTGAAAGTTTCAGATCCAGTGACCCTTCTTCAAAACACTTCTTTCCATTCCTCCAACACTGATTTCATTTGCAGTGATTCTAATTAGTTACACCAAACGAGACTTAGATGAAATTAAAAAAAAGACAACAATAGCTCAGAGTATATGCTGCCTGTTTTTGTCATTCTATGAAAAATATTATTTAATACTTATCTGCGAAGCAACAGGAGGAGCCATCATTGTCACAAGAGCCATGTACCATGTGTCTGCTCCCACATCTGTCCATTTGGGGAATTCTTCATCCTGACTTTTGTTACATTCTGTGTTCCAGAACTTTCTGACTAGCAGCAATCATTGATCTTCTCCACCAGACAACAAACCAACAACTACGGCTGGTCATATAATCCCATCAAATCCTGCTCAACCATCACTTTACTACATTGGCTTACAGGCTGCCAAACACCTCCAATTTAAAATTCTTACTTCTATATCTAAATCCCCTTCTGGCCATGCTGCTATCCACTGATTTAATCTCCATATCTACAGACTTCACTGCTCCTCCCAAACTCTGACTGCTTACACATATCCCTTGTCCACCATTCATTCCCTTGAATTCCATTCTGAAAAAAACCACCTTTCCAACTCTTTGATGGGAACCTGTATAACTTTACCTTTGATTTTTTTTGTGTTAAGAAGGGGAGACACAGATTTAGTTTCATTTGTTGAGTTATTTTTGTGGGATTGGCATTGGGGAGACCTATCTGTAATATATATTTCAAATGAGTCTATATGTGAGGAGATGGGGTTTAGTGTTTTACTGCATAAAAACCAAAAGTAGGTTTATAAGGATGTTGCCAGGACTGGAAGGTTTGAGTGAAAGGGAGAGGCTGAATAGGCTGGGGCTATTTCCCCTGGAACACCAGAGGATGAGGTGTGACTTTATAGAGGTTTATAACATCTTGAGGGGCACGGGTAGCATATACAGCCAAGGTCTTTTTCCCAGGGGAGGGGAGTCCAAAACTAGAGGGGCATAAATTTAAGGTGAGAGGGGAAAGATTTAGAAGGGACCTGAGGGGCAACTTTTTCACACAGAGGGTAGTGAGTGTATGGAATTCGCTGCCAGAGGAAGTGGTGGAGGCTGGTAAAATTACAGCATTTAAAAGGCATCTAGATGGGTTTCTGAATAGGAAGGGTTTAGAGGGATATGGGCCAAATGACGACAAATGAGACTAGATTAATTTAGGAAATAGTAGGAACTGCTGATGCTGGAGAACGTGAGATAACACGGTGTGGAGCTGGATGGACACAGCAGACCAAGCAGCATCAGAGGAGCAGGAAAGCAGAGAATTTTTTGAAGAAGCGTTCAGACCAGAAACGTCATCTTTCCTGCTCCTCTGATGCTACCTGACCTGCTGTGTTCATCCAGCTCCACACCTTGTTAGGTCAGACTCCAGCATTGGCAATTCCTACTATCTCTGACGTATAACTTTCCAGCTTTGTCTCTGGGATCAGACTTATCTAGTATGAGCCGTGACTGTAACACCCTAATTTTCACTAAGTGTTTGTTTTGAATGTTTTTAATGACTCTTCTTATTTCTCTGAAGCAACTTGGAGCTTTTTTCTTCCACACTCGACTAAAAGCAAAATACTGTCGATGCTGGAAATACTGTCGATACTGGAAATCTGAAATGAAAACAGAAAGTGTTGGAGAAACCCAACATGGAGAGAGAAACAGAGTTAATGTTTCGAGTCCTTCTTCAGAGCTGGAAGAAGCTGGAAATGATTTTTTAATGGCGTTGACAAAGGGAGAGGCAGACCAAGTGGAACAGGTGGTGAGGGTGCCCAGAACAAAGACAAAGGGGATGCTAATGATAGCAGGGGAGGAATATTGATGAAAAATAGGTGTTAGTGGTTTGTGCGAATTCTTTGGCTTTGTAGAAGTGGGTGTTTACAGGGAGAATTGGGGCTGTATTTTCCGTCCTTCTCATGAGCAGAGTCATCACATGAATTTTCTTTTCTTCATGGAACATAGGAGTTCCTGACACTCGCTTCTCATTAACTGTCCTGGAACTGAATGGCTTACTGTGCCATTTCAGAGGGCAGTCACACAGTGTGGGCATGGAGTCACTGTACACAGCCCTCAAAGTGGCTGCTTGGTGTGTGTGTGTGTGTGGAAAGGGGGGAGGATTACAGGGAGGGGTAGACACTGTCATACAACTCCTTCTGGAATCTG